>NC_081559.1:171809166-171904845 GCF_022355385.1 Mustela nigripes | reverse complement strand
GAGAGAGAGGAAAGCAGGCTCTCTGCTCAGCAGAGAGCCCGATGCAGGACTCGATCCCAGGACCCTGGGATCATGACCTGAGCCGAAGGCAGCAGCTTAACCCACTGAGCCACCCAGGTGCCCCCATATTCTAATTCTTGATTCATCCCTACTAGCTATATGATCTTAGGAATGATGAATGTAAACCCCAACTTTCTCAGCTATAGAATTGGTAAATATAGGATCTATTTCACAGGTTATAAAATAACATGAGCTAATATATATAAAATGCATAGCACAATTCTTGGGGAAAATGACTACATAAGTACTATCATTTCTCTTGTTATATATTATTAATTGATATGTGTATAATCAATAATGTGGCTATTCTTGAAGAGCACTTTTAATAGCATTATGTCAAGAACATTAAAGGAGCTGTGCAAAACACACTTGTGGATTTATTCTTTTACTACAGACTTCAGTGATAAGTTGGAATGGAGGTTTTGTTGCTAAAATGAGAATTTTAGAGGGTAAGAGAAAATTGATTAAAAATTTAGGCAACTGGGGCGCCTGGGTGCCTCAGTGGGTTAAAGCCTCTGCCTTCGGCTCAGGTCATAATCCTGGGGTCTTGGGATCAAGCCCCGAGTTGGGTTCTCTGCTCTGCAGGGAACCTGCTTCCTCCTCTCTTTCTATGTCTGCCTCTCTGTCTACTTGTGATCTCTGATCTCTGTCAAATAAATAAATTAATTAATTAATTTAAAAAAATTTAGGCAACTGACATAGAAGAAAATTTAAAGCAATGCATATGCATAAAAATTATAGAATGTTGAAATTGAGGTATTGTGACAATGACTTGTTTATTCTACTTACCATCAGTCATGTTATTAATGATGTAACTATTCTCTGACTCCTGATGCAGGTTAAACAATCATATCCTTATGTCTTATAATAAAACAATTACTGGTATAAGCAGAGAAGATGCTATTTTGTGTTAAAAAAAAATTATCCCTCCAGATAGATTAGACATTAGATCCTGAAATTAGATCTTATGTGACTCTTTTGGAATTTTTTAACTGAACAGAGTGATTCATTTGATAGTTAAAGGAGTCATGGTATAATGCCAACTGACTGCCACCTTGATATTTATTTTGTTTATTCTTCCATTCAAAGATTAAACTTTGAGAAAACTTTGAGACATTCCTTTCTTTCATACTAATCAGTAACTATTGTTCTTCTTTTGTAATGTTTCACGTTTTTTGTTATTTTTCTTACATTTCCATAGCAACTACCCCAATTTTGTTTTGTTTTGTTTTGTTTTCTCTAGTGGAGCTTTACTCTCTGTACTCCACAAAAATATGTGGGTATCTTGGACATGTTACTATAATGGCACTAATTCAAATAGATATTTTTTAAATGTTTATTAACATTTATTAAGTATGCAAAACAACTAACTTTTATTTACCCAGTATAAATTTTATATCACAAACTTTTGTGCAGAAAATGTTATATTACTTGTCATAAAATTAAATTGTACTTCTTCACCATCTCTACCTGCTGAATGGCCAGGAAATTCTATTTGTCATTATCAGGCATCTCTCCTCCCCATTATCCCATTCTTCTCAGGGGTGTGTAAAGGTATTGGAAAGCTTTCTTGGTATGGAATAGTTTTTGGAGGGCACATGTTTTGGTCGCCATGAATATATTTGTTATATATAAGCCAACAGAGGCACTTGCAGCAGAATTATGGTTCTAATGTCATTCTTTGAGTGGAAACATTTTTGTTGAGGCAGAATCATTTTGAGCTCAAATTAACCATCCCATTTGCTCTGAAGTCTAGTTATTTCCACTTGGTCCTGAAGACATCTTGGGCTCTTTCTTTCACCTCTGGGACCAGTTGCCTTTTTTAGTCTTAAAAACTAATATATTGCACTATTTTCCAGTTCCCTCTTAAAAAAGAATTCCTCATAAAAATTTTTTACATGTATTTGATGTTCTCACTTCGCCTTCTCCTATAGACTTTCTCAGTATTTCATTGAAGCTGCTTCCTTCAAAGTCATCATTGATCATCCTGTAATCAAATCCAACTGCAATGTATCAGTCCTTATCTTACTTTGCCTCTTGGGAGCATTTAACACCCTGATCATTCCTTGTTGAAAAACTCTTTTCTTTAATTTTGCTTTGAACTTGTTAAATTGCATTTTATTTCTAGAAACTACCCTATCTTTCTTGCAACCTTACTGGTACTCCTTTTCATTTTTTCTTTACTGAATACTCTTCAACTTTTAAATGATCTTCCCTTTTTCTATACTATATTAAGTACTCTGTTTTGGTTGTTACCTCAAATATTATCCCCAGCTCTAACCTTTCCCCTAAACTCCAGGTTCACATAGCCACTCTCCACTGAGCATCTCTAATGTTACATAATTAATGGTATTTGATCTCTCTCATTATCATGATCTAAACTGAACTATCATTTTTCCATTTAAAACTTGCTTCATTCCACCTGTTGCTCAGAAATTTCTAGAAATAATCACTGACTCCTCTTTTTCTTACACTCCATGTGTAATGCATCAGGAGGAATTGATGATGCAGGAGAGAGAGTTCACATCCCTGGAGTGGTGTTCTTAAGTAAATGACAGGGAACGTGATCCCAGATGCAGGTTGAGTAATTGGCCTCAGAAAGAAGGAGGGGAAATTCATCCAAAAGGAAGAAAAGGAGCTTAACCATGGCAGACACAAGTAGGTTGATGAATTTGGTGTTAGGCAGTTATGGAAGTTAGTCTGGCAGTGGCATAACAAGGGCTGGATAGTGTGAGTGATGGAGGCATAGACATCACATAAAAATAATAAAAAACTTACATACAACAATAAATCCAACTAAACTTCCTCCATTACCACCACCAAGTGCTGGCAGTTCCAAAAAATATGTCAATGAAAAAATATTTTTTCTTAGAAAAATAATTTATCTTTGTTCTAACTTTTGAATCAGAGGTTACAACCTTCTTTGTAAAGAGCCAGATAGTAAGTATTTTAGGCTTCACAAGCCACAGACAGCACATTAATGAATGAGCATCGCTATGCCTAAGTAAAACTTTATTTGTAAAATCAGATGACAGGAGACATATTTTGAAAGAGGTTTCTATGGTTGATGTCAAAGAGGTTACTGCCTGTGTTTTCCTCTGGGATTTTTATGGTTTCAGGTCTCACATTTAGGCGTTTAATTCATTTTGAATTTATTTTTGTAAGATGGTGTAAGAAAATGTAAGATGTAAATATAATGGTGTAAGAAAGTGATCCATTTTCTTTTTTTTTTTTTTTTTGCATGTTGCTATCCAATTTTCCCAACACCCTTTGCTAAAGAGATTTTTTTGCCCATTGGATATTCTTTCCTGCTTTGTCAAAGATTAATTGAGCATGTAGTTATGGGTTCATTTCTATGCTTTCTATTCTGTTACATTGATCTATGTATCTCTTTTTGTGCCAGTACCATACTGTTTTGATTACTATAGTTTGCAATATATACCTTGAAGTCCAGAATTGTGGTACCCCCAACTTTGTCTTCTTTTTCAAGGTTGCTTTGGCTATTCAGGGTCTTTTATGGTTCCATACACATTTTACAATTGCTTGTTCTAGCTCTGCCAGCAGAAGAAATGCATAAACATTATTCCAAAGAAGATACACAGTTGACCAATAAACACAAGTAAAGATGCTCAACATCACTGATTATCAGGGAACTACAAATCAAAGCTACAATGAAATATCACCTCACACCTGTCAAGGTGGTTAAAATCAACAACCCAAGAAACAACAGGTGTGGAGAAAAAGGAACACTCATGCACAGTTGGTGGGAATGTAAACTCGTGCAGCCACTGTGGAAAACAGTATGGAGATTCCTCAAAAAGTTAAAAATACAACTACTCTATAATCCAGCAATTGCACTACTAGGTATTTACCCAAAGAATGCAAAAATACCAACTTAAAGGGATCATGCACCGGACATTTATAGCATCATTATCTATAATAGCCAAATTATGGAAACAGCCCAAGGTTCCATGGTTCCATTGACTACTGAATGGATAAAGAAGAATATATATTAAGTATATATATATATGTATATGTACTTAATATATATATATATTTAAGACATTTATATATTAAGTGCCACACACACACACACACACACAGGTGTGTGTGTGTGTGTGTGTGTGTGTGTATAATTATATGATATATTACTCAGCCATATAAAGAATGAGATCTTGACATTTGCAACAACATGGATGGAACTATAGAATATTATGGTAAGTGAAATTAGTCATTCAGAGAAAGACAAATACCATATGATATCACTCATATGTGGAATTTAAGAAACAAAACAAACAAGCAAATGAAGAAAGAGAGATAAACCAAGAAAAAGACTACTCCATATAAGGAACAAACTGACGGTTACCAGTGGGGAGGTGGGTGGAGGAATGAGTGAAATAGGTGATGGGAATGAAGGAGTGTACTTGTGATAAGCACTAGGTGTTGTATGGAAGTGTTGAATCACTGTATATTGTACACCAGGAATTAATTTATGGTGTATATTAGCTAACTGGAATTTAAATGAAAACTTTTTAAAAAGCACTTGGCAAGCTAGACTTGGTCCTTGGGCTATCGTTACTAACTTCTGCTTTAAGCAACTGCCTATAGCAAGAATAGACTTGACTTCCTCTTACTATTCAGACCTCTATAGTAGTATCACCATGCCCTGGTTGTTTACTCAGTGAGAAAATAAAATTATATGGGAGTGAGAAAGAGAAGAAGGTATAGACTATCTGAAGAGGAAGGACCTAGATAGGAAGGAGTCATTGAAGAGGATGAGAAAGAAAATGGGCCGGGAAAATATGTAATTGCCTGATAGTGCTATAGGTCCTCTTCTGTTTATCATTTGTAAACTTCAAGTGTGGGGCAGTTAGTGTTATTTAAGGTGTGTCTCTTGCCATACTCAGCCATGTAGGTCCACCCTTAAAGTTTATTGGAATTTGAATTTAACCAGGGCTAAGAATTTTCCAGAAAAGAACAGTGAACCAAGATGCAAAGACATCAAAGTGTGCAAAAAAAGTGATCCTAATGATTGTTCTGAAATAAATAGAAGAATATTATAGACATGATGGACCAGTGAGGGTTGCCTAGAAAGATAAGAAATGTCTTCAGAGGGTAAGATTATGAAATTGAAGTTGTAGGTAATGACATAGTCTTACATTTGTCCATGGAAATGAATCACTGTGGTGGAATGGAAGTGGAAGATAGATCTCTACTATTGGGTAGAATGTCCAAATGGATATTAAAACCATCTAGAAAGATGTGGTGGTGGAAAGAGAAAGAGAAAAAAAGAAAGAGAAAAAAAGAAAACAGAACTGGAGGAGTGACTGGACATATTAATGACAGTGAGGAGAAGTAGGTCATATCCTGAGCTGCAAAGAATCTTACCCACATGCCCTTCCCTCCTTCCTTCTAATCCAAGGACAGTATAGGATAGCTCTTCTGTTGATTTATGTTTTCAGACACAAAAACCGGGAGCAAAGGATTATTTTTTAGGTCGCTTTTCTTTGTATCCTGCTCAGAAAAGACTATAGCAATAGAATATAGAATCAACAAACATTAATAGAGATAATTCAAAAATAATGTATTGTACTATTAGATTATTAAAGAAACCTCCATAAAGGAGGAGATGCATAGTATAAAAAATGGGTTCAATATAAGAAAAGTCCACATATTTTAAGGAGAAAGGATTTTAATACAGTAAATTATGTGCTTTCAAAATTTGTAGACAGGTTGGCAGAGTAGGCTGGAGATGAGCGTCAGAATACTACATCGGTAGCTACTAACTCTACCACAATCAAGAAGGTAGAAAATATAGTGGCTTCCTTGACACCACGAAATGCGAAGACACCCTACTGTAACTAAGATCAAGTGAGCAGGAAACAAAGGCCAGGAAGCTACCTCCCTGTAATTGCTTTTCCAACCCCCCGTGGAGCTAAAACTGTAACCATGCTGGGAGATTGAGGCAGCAACCTACACTCCTACAACTTTGATTTGCTAGCTGAAAACGTCATCCAAAACATGAGGAAATCCAATATCTTAAGGATCTATCTAGTTGATATAATTTAATTAGCATACGGAATTATAGCTGTAAGGGAATCTGGTAAATACAGGTTTTACCTTTCTGTTTTCTGCTATGCTAAAAAGGTGAATGAAACATGTGTGGGAATAAACACTGAAAGCCAGTTGATCATGTCACCACATTTATTTCCCCTGGGGAAAGGAAATGGTTATTTAAAATAATAAAATTTAAGGGAAGTTTCCTGTGGTGGCTCTTATTCCTTCTGTGATTTTGGAACTAAACATGTTCTTTGAAGTCCTATTAAGGCATTTTAAATATCTGTTAAAAAATACATGCCTTACATTATCGGGAGGCATTTTGTTTACTAATCATTATAAGCCTGTTTCTTAGGTGCTATAGACTTTTTAATGGTATATAAAAATATTTGAAGGCTGTAGGGACACTTGGGTGGCATAATTGATTTAGCCTCCAACTCTTGATTTCAGTTCAGGTCATGATCTCAGTGTTGTGGGATGGAGCCTGGCACCAGGCTCTGCACTGGTCCTGGAGCCTGCTTAAGATTCTCTTTCTCTCTCTCTCCCTCTGCTTTTCTTCTTCCTCCCCAACCCCCCACTTTCTCTCTCTCCCTCAAAATAATAAGATTAAATTAAAATTAAAAATTAAAAATTAAAACTTGGAGTTAAAATTAGTAAATATTTATTTAGATATTGGTATAGACACGTTTATACCTTCATTAATTATTCAACCCAATATTAAGAAACATATGAAAGCATATGTCAGTTAATTTTTTTTAAGTTCCTGATCATTCTTGAATATCCATGATAATTTGGGGAAAATTGTAGCCACCCGTGGTAAAGTGTACAGTATAAAACACATGCACAAAATCAATGTTATGCAAACCCTACCTCTTTTGGGGAAAAAACATGTATAAAATATGTCATTTTGTAGTACTGTTATAATTTTGAATATATGGCATATGGTTGAGACTGGTTTTTTTTTTCCATTTTTCCTACCAAATTAAATCAATTTACATTCCACCTGCTTGTTCCAGGTATGTGTTGCTACAGCTGATGAGTTTTACCTCCATAACAGCAGCTCTCACTTTCACCCTGGCTCCTGCTCCATCCCTTTATCAGCCCTAATAGGCACTATCTTCAGAGTTACATTTCTAAAACAGAGATGTGGCCAGGTCACTTTCCTGCTTAAAAACCTAAAATAGCTTCATAATGTGCCCAGGATAAATCTAAGCTCCTTCGTTGATCCCTGAGCCATTTTCTCCAACCAAATTAGCTGGCATGCCTTTCCTGCACTATACCTTACCCATTCCTGTCTCTGTCTTTGTATTTATAATGCTATCTGCTCTTGGAAAGCTCTTTTTGCTTATTTGACTGACAACTCTTCACTCTGTAAATCACTCTATTCTGTAAGGTTTTATCTCATTACATAAGCCCAAGGTCGTCTCTTCATTTTATTTCATAATTAAAAATAAATAACCAACTAAAAAGACAGCAATATAACACATTATTCCTATACTGAGGACAGTTATTTTCTCCCTTTTACTTATCCATTTTAAATTATGATTTACTGTCATAATTTTAATAAATATAATAATTTAGTCAGTATTAAAAGGCATTTTAAATTTGTGAATGTATTTATTGGAAGATAAATACTATATTTTAGTAACAAGAAATGATCCTTTTATGTTCTTCATTCAGAGAAACAATTTAAAGATGAGAAATAATTTAAATTACTTAGTTTGACTTGTACTATTATGATATCTATGCATTAATCTGTTACATGAAGAAATGACATGGAAATTAATGTTTTGAGTGTCAAGCATATTCTTTGTGGATTGATGATATTTATAAATTTCCTTCTGATTTAAAAGTTCTTAGATTCAGTTTAGGCTGTTAATGACATTCTTTTAACATAGAGACAGAGCTCTCTGTAGTGTGGACAAGTTGTTACAATATGTTCAACATGTTGAAATTTCTAAAAGTACATGTGAGAAAATTTTTAAATGCCCCTTTCTTTTTGGTTCTCTCCTTTGAGATGACAATCTTTTTATAAAGATTAAGTTTAGTTTGCTGCATATAATAACACTGCCTAACAGACCACTTCATAGATTTAAGATTCTCTTCAGGAAATGATTTTACCTAGCAGTTACATCAAATTTGCTTGCTTGCATATCTATTCATCTCACCTTGTTTAATCATTTGTTTTTAATGAAATATCCTGGCACAAGGGGCAGGCAATTGTTTTAGTTGACATGAAATGGAATCAAGTGCTTGTCACAGTGATTTTATTTATGTGATGCAAGCATTTTGAAGAAAATGCATCTGGTAAAGACTATTTATTTTCCCTTTTAAAGAAACACATTTTTAAAAGTCCAATTTACATTTTAAATGTTAAATGCAGTTTCACATTACCAAATAGCCTCCACAATTTTATCTTTTCTAAAAACCAAAAAGAAAAACACATTGATGTATAAAAAAAAGGGGGAATGAATCATTCATTTCAATATTTTTTCTTTCCTCTTGCTCTACCTATGCAAGTTTTCAAACTGTCTTCTTTCCAGTCTTGTAAATTTTCTAAGAATGTAGCATTTTAATATTTCTGTTGTAAGCAGTATATTTCTTTAGGGTTTCTAAACTATAAGTGATTAGCAGTTAAATAAATAATTATAACATAGCTGCACAGTCTTCCAAAATATTGTCAGTGTGAAGTGAGTTATCATTTAAAAGAAAATTATTATCCAATCTAATTTAATTTTTAACCTGAACTTTACATTAACCAACAATAAATTCTCTGTATGGGTAAGTTTGTCAATTATAATAGCAATGCCATTTTGCTTATATGGCATCAGCATTCTGGCCCTACCATTTATAAAGTCAATGACACTGATAAGTTCTGTACTTCCTCAGAAACATTCTTTAGTTTCCCCTTCTGTAAGCAGAAAGGACAAAGAAGTTGGTTAGGATTATATGAGATAGTTAGTGTGGGTGAAAGTATCATATAAACTGTAAAATATTATTAAAATATTGACCCTGAAAACATGCATGTCATTTTTCTTTTGTTTTCTAACTCAACTGCATTCACCAATTTCTTACTTTATTTTTTTAAGATTTTATTTATTTATTTATTTATTTGAGATTGAGAGAGAGAGAGAAAGAGAGTGATTGAGCACACAAATGGGATGGGGGGATGGGCAGAGGGACAGGAGTAAGAATCCCAAGCAGACTCCATGCTATGCACAGAGCCCAATGTGGGGCTCAATCCCACAACCCTGAGATTCCAACATGAGCTGAAGTCGAGTCCAGTGTTTGATTGACTGAGCCACCCTGACACCCCAATTTCTCACTTTAGTTACTATAGTCATCCTAAAAGCTTGTGCCTCTTAAATGTAACTTCATGGGAATAATTCCTGATTGATTGGTTTATGGTATCGCTACTTACAAAAATAATGAAACTGATTTAAAATTGTATACAAGAGACATGTCACTGAAATTTTGCTAAATATTCACTCAAAATTATAATATAAGTTCTAGTATTGCCAAAAGGCCTCTTTGAAGATTTTCTGTAAATATACACAATCACAAAGAAGCAGTAATTCTAGTGATTGAGATGTTATTACATTGTTTCTTTACTGAAAGCTGACTCAATATACAGCTTTATTTAGAGATTACAATGATTCTTCGCTATACTAATATGTTCTCTCTAATAATTAAAACTAGTCATTGAGAAATCTTCATTTGGAAATTATTGTTCCACCTTTGAAAATTCACGTTCATTATATTTTATTTTCTTGAGGGTATAAGCTCTAATGACTCTTCTGTTTCCTTTACAATATGAAAAAAATGTTTTAAACTATTTTGTACTGTATTCTTAATTGCCTTTGTTTATGAAGGTTTATTTTGTTGTGATTTTCAATATCATTTTTATATTTTAACATTTACACATAAGCACACACCCACTCACAAGTGCAAGCACATGTACATACATGCACACCTATGAATATACATGAAATATGTCTTTATGTCCACCAGCACCAGCTGTACAATTTTCAAGTCTTAGTGCAAAATGAAAATGTTAGATTTCCTGTTCAAAATAATTAAGAATTCCAAGGTGGCAACAAAAAACCATTAAACCAAAAGTGAGGCTTTTCTGAGAATGGAGACCAGTGTAATTACATAAGTCACACATTTGCTAAGCAGGCCAGGCTGTTCAGATTTTCTGCAGGAAAACTGTGCAAACTTAATAAGTTGTTTCTTCCTTTTTCTTGCTGTTGCATTAGTAATGTATAAAGAGGAAAATGGTAATAAAATACCAGTTGCTGCTATTAATGTTGCTTTATGATAAAGTATAACTATAGAATATACCTATACACATACATACATATGTATATATGTATACCTTGAAGATTAAATATACATACATACCCACATATACATATGTATATATATGTATATTTAATTTTCAAGGCTAGAACATGAATCATGTTTCTAGCCCATGGACTTGGACATAGTTCATAGTTCATAATATCAATCAACTTAGTATCCAATTTTTAAATAACTTTTCTTACCTATGAAATCTCTGAGGTGTAGCACAACTAAGTGATAGGCAAGAAAAAGACGCATTTCTTTTTTTTTTTTTTTCTTAAAGATTTTGGGCCTACCCTAAACATTTACATAATTTTATGTTGGTTCCATTTTATTTTATTTTATTTTATTTTATTTTAAAGATTTTATTTATTTATTTGTCAGAGATAGAGCACGAGCGAAAGCGAGCACAGGCAGACAGAGTGGAAGGCAGAGTCAGAGGGAGAAGCAGGCTCCCCGTGGAGCAAGGAGCCCGATGTGGGACTCGATCCCAGGACGCTGGGATCATGACCTGAGCCGAAGGCAGCTGCTTAACCAACTGAGCCACCCAGGCGTCCCAAAGACGCATTTCTTGAAGTACAGTATCCAAACTGTATTTCCAACACATTGTACAGACTGCATTCTCCTGGGAAGAGAAGAGTCTTTGAACTTTCTACCCAGTGGAAGGAGTAAACTCTAATCTAGTGATCTAAGCATTGTAAGAATTCTAAGAATTCTTAACAGATTTCTTTGGAGTACATCGTATTTGTATCAAGAATGGCCTATCAAAAGATTTTTGGACTCTGCCGACAATGGAAAAGGAGACATTAATAGGAAATGCTATATTTTAAGCCTCTGCAGTAGTTTCAATGTGAAAGTGTGAATAGTACAACATTTTATAATTTCAAAAGATTTTTAACAGAAATCTGAGTCCTTCTGAATCAGTTCTACATCAGGTTGGGGTTGGGGCAAGTGGGCACAGAGAGGTTAGAAGTGGAAAATTAGGTGGTAACACACTCTATCTTACACTTGGACCTCTCAGCGACAGGAGCATATGTCCCCTGAAAAGCCTTTCTTTCCCTATCTCTGAGGAATTTTTCTTTTCTGTTTTTGTCAAGCCTTTTGATGCCACTATTTTTTCATTTCCTCTGGGACTATCATTTACAAGTTTTCTCTTAGTTCCCATCTGTCTTTAAAGTTTATCATTGACTTCTTTCATTTTATTTCTATTCCTTCCTCAACCCACTTCAGCTTGGGATCAACTTTTTGCACTCTACCTAAACTGTTTATGTTACTCAGATAATCTCCACCCCCCCCCCTTTTTTTTAGTATTGTGAACAGATAACATGAGATCTACTCTCAATAAAAATTCAAATGTACACTGAAGTACCATTAATTGGAACACAATATTGTACTGCAGATCTCTAGAACTTATTCACCCTGCATAACTGAAACTTTGTCTGTTGGACGTCAACTTCCTATTTCCCCCTACTGGTGGCCCTGGAAACCACCATTCTATTTTCTGTCTATGAACTTGACTCTTTAAGATTCTGCATATGAGTGGATTCAAGCAGTATTTGTCCTTCTGTCTTTTTCACTGAGAAAAATGTTCTCAAAGTTCATCCATGATGTTGCATATGGCAGGATTTCCTTTTTATAGGTGGATAATATTCCACTGCCTCTATATACCACATTTTCTTTATCCATTCATCTGTCAATAGACATTAAATTTGCTTTCACATCTTAGCTATTGTGAGTAACACTGCAACAAATGTGGGGATGCATATGTCTCTTCAAGGTCCTGATTATGATTTTTTTTTAGAGAAATACCCAGAAGTTGGATTGCTGGATTTTATGGCAATTTGTTTTTAATGTTTCAAAGAACCTGCATACTGTTTTTCACAGTAGCTGCACCACTTTATATTCCTATAAATAATATACATGAATTTCTCCACATCCTTACCAACACTTGTATTTTATTTATCTATTTTTAATAGTAATCATTCTAACAGATTGATAGTTCATTGTGGTTTGATTTGTATTTCCCTGATGGTTTGTGATATTGTGCATCTTTGCATTTAGCTGGTTGGCCATTTGTGTCTTTCTTGTAAAAAAAAAAAAAAAAAAAAAAAAAAAGCCTGTTCAATGTCCTTTGCCCAGTATTTTTTAATCCAAAGGATTTGCTTTTAGCTATTGATGGAGAAATTCCTTATATATTTTGGATATTAACCCCTGAACAGATATATTGTTTGTGAAATATTTCTCACATTCCATAAATTAGCTTTTCACTCTGTTGCTTGTCTCCTTTTCAGAACAGAAGCTCTTTTTAGGTTGATGTTGTCCTACTTGTCTATTTTTGCTTTTGTTGCTTTTTAAAATAGTGTGGTACTAACATAAACACATACATGTAGACCAACAGAACATAACGGAATGCCCATAAATAAACCCACATTTATGTAATAACTGATTTTCAATGAGAGTACCAATGGGGAAAGGACAGTGTTGTCAATAAGTGGGTTAGGAAAACTGGATATCCACATGCAACAGAATGAAAAATGGATCTTTATGTGGCATCATACACACAAATCAACTGAAAATGGTTTCAATACTTAAATAAATACATGAAAGTATAAAGTTCCATAAGGAAAACCTAGAAGAAAATTTCATTACTTTGGTATTGCAATGATTTCTTGGTATGCATAGTTTAATTTCCATTAATTAACATATAATATATCATTAGTTTCAAAAATAAAGTTCAGTGATTCATCAGTCGTATATAACACCCAGTGCTCATTACATCACATGCCCTCCTTAAAGCCCATCACCCCATTACCCATCCCCCTCCCCCTCTCTTCCAGCAACACTCAGTTTATTTCCTATGGTTAAGAGTCTCTTATGGTTTGTCTCCTGCTCTGATTACATCTTGTTTGATTTTTCCCTCCCTTCCTCTATGCTCCTCTGTTTTGCTTCTTAAATTCCACATGTGAGTGAAATCATATGATAATCGTCTTTCTCTTACTGACTTATTTCATTTAACATAATACCATCTAGTTCCATCTACATTGCTATAAATGGCAAGATTGAATTTTTTTTGATGGCCGAGCGATATTCCATTGTGTGTGTATATACATATTGTACAGACATGTATGTACACATTGTGTATATATACACATATGTGTGTGTGTGTGTATGCACAGGACACACCACACCTTTTTTTTTTTTTTTTAATTTCTTTAGTTTTGTTTGTTTGGCTTGATTTTTTTTTTTTAAGATTTTATTTATTTATTTGACAGAGAGAAATCACAAGTAGATGGAGAGGCAGGCAGAGAGAGAGAGAGAGAGAGGGAAGCAGGCTCCCTGCTGAGCAGAGAGCCCGATGCGGGACTCGATCCCAGGACCCTGAGATCATGACCTGAGCCGAAGGCAGCGGCTTAACCCACTGAGCCACCCAGGCGCCCCTACACCTTCTTTATCCATTCATCTGTCAGTGGTCATCTGGGCTCTCTCCAGAGTTTGTTGTGGACATTGCTGCTATAAACGTTGGCATGCAGGTGTTCCTTTGGATCACTACATTTTTATCTTTGGGGTAGATACCCAGTAACATAATTGCTAGGTCATATGGCAGCTCTATTTTTAACTTTTGAGGAAGCTTCATACTGTTTTCCAAAGTGGCCGTACCAGCTTGCGTTCCCACCAACAGTGGAAGAATATTCGCCTTTCTCCCCATCTTCACCATTTGTTGCTTCCTGACTTGTCAATTTTAGCCAGTCTGACTGGTGTGAGGTGGGATTTCATTGTGGTTTTGATTTACATTTCCTTAAAAAAAAAAAAAAGACTTTATTTGAAAGAGAATAAGAGAGAGAGAGAGAGCATGAGAGGGGGGAGGGTCAGAGGGAGAAGCAGACTCCCTGCCGAGCAGGGAGCCCAATGCTGGACTTGATGCTGGGACTCTAGGATCGTGACCTGAGCTGAAAGTGGTTGCTTAACCAACTGAGTCCACCCAGGCGCGCCTGATTTTATTTCCCTGATGATGAGTGATGTTGAGCCTTTTTTTTCATGGGATATGACACCAACTTTTTTTTTTTTTTAAGTTTTTCGCTAACTTGAAGCCCCTGTGGAATTTGAAGCACTGATAATTCCCTATTAGTAACATAGTCTCCCTTTGGTTTCTGAGGCAAGATTTTCAGTCTTCATATATACATACTCACTTCAACCTTTTCGCTAGCTCCTCATCTTCCTTCTGACTTCTAAAATATGTTCTCCACAATTCTGTCCTTCTATCCTTGACTTCTGGCTGGGAAATTCATTTATTATAATGGCTTTAACTCATCATAAATCTATACTGTAAAAAAAAAAAAGATGAAACTTTTTCTCAAACTCTGCCAGATATGTTTATCCATACTTATACTTGTTTTTCTCCCCACCAGGCTTCTTGTGGCTAACCATGCCAAAGGATTCAACATCCTTAAACCTATTCTTACTTCTGTTCAGTTAAATTTAACAAACAGATCTGAATAGCCACTATGTGTATAACAAGTAGCATACACGCTGCTCTGCAGGGACATTTTGTCTAGGCCTTTTGTACATGGTGTTCACTGCCTACATATTCTTCCACGATCTTTTCTTCCGGGTTAACTCCTACTTTCCTATCCAGTTCAAGCATCACCCGCTTTATGAATCTCAACCAGATGTCCTTAGGGAACGTATGTAAACCATTCTTTCTTTGGGCTTAATTAAATAACAAAATTCATATTTTCAATATGTCACTTTTTGTATGCTTTTTTGGTTGCTTATATATGTATAATCTTCACTAGTCTCCTTAAGGAAACTATGTTTCACTTACCTTTGAATCTTCAAAGGCTCAGCTATAAAAAAAGAATAAGGAGGATCTTTAAGAAAAGATAAGAAATGATTTTCAGAGCACGCTGTTTAAGTGAAAACAGTAAATTGGAAAAGATTAAAGCCTTATATCCTAAATAAGAAATATTTTTTCATCATCATTAGCTCCTCATGAAAACATAGTGAAGAGTTAGCAAGGAAGGGTACCTGGGTGGCTCAGTCGCTTAAGCAGCTACCTTTGGCTTAGGTCCTGATCTTGGGGTCCTGTGATAAAGCCCCACATTGGGCTCCTACTCAGCGGGAAGTCTACTTCTCCCTCTCCCTCTGCCCCTCCCCACCTCTTGCACTCTCTCTCTCTGTCTCAAATAAATAATAAAATAGTTAAAAACAACAACAACAAAAAGCTAGCGAGGAAAACTATGTATTAGAAATGGAAACAGGAAGGGTGCCTGGGAGGCTCAGTGGTTAAGTGTCTGACTTTTGTTCAGGTCATAATCCCTGATCCTGGGATTGAACCTCAGGCTCCAGGCTCCCAGCTCAGCAGAGAGTCGGCTTCTCCCTCTCCCTCTGTCCCTCCTCCTGCTCATGCTCTCCCACTCTCTCAAATAAATAAAATATTATGTTTTAAAAATGGAAACAGGATGGGGTGAGATATGCTTGACAGTACATACTGAAAGGAATAGAGACATAGAAAAACTGTCTCTTAATTTTTGTTCATAATTCTATACCACAAGCAAGTAGTGCCAAAAGTTCCAAGACTAGAATTTTTTTAAATCCTAATATTTGCATACAAAAATTTTGGAAATATGCACTTTTGCCACACTTATAGCAATGTAAATTTCTTCCAAGTAATTCTTTGTGGTCATTGATATCAGCATTAGCAAGAATGCCAAATGAGAATGAGATCGCATTTCTTCTAATTAGGCTCTTGGGGTGTCCCATTTCCCTATAATATGTAATCATGTGAGAGTTTGGTAGTAATATGGATGGTATCCATATCACTGAAGATATTATAAATTGGGATAGAAAGTATAAAAACACAATTAAAAATTAGATGGTTAACATTTAATACTCAGACATCCAAAAGAAATATATTTTGAGAGAAAAAAGCCATGTATATTATCTTACAATATACTAATTGTCTGTGACTGGATTTTCTTATCCCCTCCTCCACCAGTGAAATGCAATATAACTTAGGTGGTATACATAGACTCTTACAGCTAGAATAAATAACCACTTGGAGCTTCCCTATTACATTTGGGAAATTGATATTCAAGGAGGTTATGAAACTTTTTTTTTCTTTTTTTTTTAATTTTTTATTTTTTATAAACATATAATATATTTTTATCCCCAGGGGTACAGGTCTGTGAATCGCCAGGTTTACACACTTTACAGCACTCACCAAAACACATACCCTTCCTAATGTCCATAACCCCACCCCCCTTCTCCAAACCCCCTCCCCCCAGCAACCCTCAGTTTGTTTTGTGAGATTAGGAGTCACTTATGGTTTGTCTCCCTCCCAATCCCATCTTGTTTCATTTATTCTTCTCCTACCCACTTAAGCCCCCATGTTGCATCACCACTTCCTCATATCAGGGAGATCATATGATAGTTATCTTTCTCCCCTTGACTTATTTCGCTAAGCATGATACCCTCTAGTTCCATCTACAGTTATCATGGTTATGGGACTTTTTTAAGGTCACATAGAGTTTAGTAGAATTACTCACAAAACACAAAATTGAATTTTTCCCCATTGTATCAAGAATATTTCTGAAAATGTATGAGTCTTTCAAGATGGAGGAATTAAGGAAGTACTAGGAGATATGACTCACGGACCAAGCAAAATGGAGAATGCCATGTTCTCCAGGTTTATAGCCTTAATAAATATTTGTATACTCATCAGTGACTATAATGCAATGTAGGAAAAAGCATATTTGAAGTCAACTGCAGTTTTCATGGAAAACACTACAGAGAAAAAAGCATTATGGATGAATAAAAAATTGAGTAGAAATTTATATAGAAAAGATGAGGCTACATAAGAATTAAATATAAATATTGGAAATGTATATCTGTTTAAATAAATATAATGTTTTAAGAAGGGTGGCTTTTCCGTTTTAAGCTCTTAACTTCCTTAACATCCATGGTTAAAAAAGAATTTCTAAGTTAAATTATCCTTACACAGAATGCTTTTAACATATACTATTTGTATTAGACTTGGATTTGTTTAGGTGAATTTTTATAACTTTTTTATTGGACTATTTGAAACTTGTATAGAACTGTTTCTAGATGGACATTCAGTTTACAGTATATTCAGTGAGTGATTTAGGAAATAATAGGAAGTTTTCGTATTTGAAGATAATTTCCTTTGGGGAAAAAAAAAATCCACTTAGGATGAATCTCCTAAAAACTGTTGAGAATTCTGCAGTATATTGTGAATGAAAAGAATTACACGTCTTTATCTTGAAAATAAATGGAAATTATTAAATTGCATTCCTTTTGAGTTAAAATGTAAGCTTAATTTCAACAGTATAATAATTCGTAAAATACACAAAGAATTAGTCAAACTCTGACTTGTTCCTTTGGCCGTCTTTTAAAATAATACTAAGTGCAGTGCATTATCCTTCATCTCACACTTGACTTACAGAACATGGTCGTAATAAGAGACATGTTGAGAAATTTAGTCAATGGTTTCTCCACTTTTTCTTAAGGCCTCTCAAATCTTTACAATTCAAATATTTCTCTTCTGGAGTATCTATCATGTCCTCATTGTTTTGCAAGATTTGCAAAATTGGTTTTCAAAATGTTTGCTCTAAAGGAGCTATGTGCTTATGTTAAATGTATTGGGATTTTTGCCCAATATTAATTGTATAAGTGGTCCTTTCATTAGTGAATAATTTCATGTTACAATATTATTTTCTTATGTGTTCAGATTGCTACTGAACACTTATATACCAAGGACTTCCCTGAATAATTAGATAAAACAGCTGCATCTTTTGATATTCTACCACTTTGAAAGGATTATTTCATCAGTCTTTGAGATGCCAACTTCAAATTTATAAAATGGGTGATTAGTCATTTTAAATATTAGTTGACTTTCTACTTCAAAAGTGCCAGACTGATAGATAAGCACACTTGTGGATCCCTGGGCTAATCCCCCCAGTCTCCCTCTACTTTCATCTGCAGGAATACACCACAATCTGTAAATCAAGGTTATATCATCACACGATTACACGTTCGTTACCGATCAAGACTATTTTTCACCTAGCTATCAATCAAACTATCATCAGAATGCAATCATAATTCTAAGAATAGGAGATGAGTGTAGACAATGATTTACATTAATAAATAATCTACTTCAGACACTAAGTATTTTAATTTGCGATAGAGATCTTAATGGGGGAACATGTAAGCTACAGTAATGGATTCATAAACTCATTACTTAGAAAAGTCAAGAAAAGGTGCTTCTTCATTGTCACCACATTACTGAACTGTGTAAATGAGATATGCAGGTAAAGCTTCCTTTAGAATTATAGGTATTAGTCATAAGGAATCAGGGTCAGTCATTATGATGTCTATGTTTGGTTTTAGCATATCCTGCAGCTTTATTATGTATCTCATCGCTCTCATTTTTCTCTTTTCTCATTGTTTAGGGAACAATATAGTATATTGTTCAAAGTAGGACACTTCTGGGAATGATATACAATGCTATTAATAATGACAGTGCCACAATAGGGATAAACTGAAACTGTCTGGGGCAAGGCAGGACTTGTAATCCCTCCTATTACCCTTTCCTTTAAACCTTCTGTTCCAAACTCTATCCTCCACTTTTCAGGAAAACCTGCCTATAGCTATAGATCACTTCTAAGTATCAAACATCAGCAAGTGGTCAAACCTCAGTGGGGAGTCTTAGCATTTTTTTTTTTTTTTTTTAGTTTTAGCATTTTTAACAAAAGACTAAAGTCATATTAAAGAGATAAAGCTCTAGTTATGTAATTACAAAAATCAACTAGAGAGGGGATTTGCTGTACATGGTGCTGATTAAATGCTTGCTTCCCTACCTATTACTAAATTTGGTGTCCTGCAAGTTTTCAAAAGTTTCCAGAAATAATGTGTTCTTTTATATACAATGTTTTCTTGTATCCACATTTACGCACTCCTTCCCTTCAAGCAATTTTTGTTGGATATGAAAAACCACCCAATTGTTTACCTAATTATTTTTGCCTAACCTCAGGTCTCATATCACTGCTAGATTTTATCCCCACTGAAGGCTGCCTTTACTTTTCTAAAAGTAAGCACAAGAGGTAAATGTTAACAATATTGAATGACTTAAAAAATCCTAAAGAGAAAACAATTAAAAATTGAAAGCTATAAAATTTGACAAAGTTGATTCAGTTATTTCTGTGAGCTTATTAGATGATGAAGAAGAAGAAGAAGTAGAAGAAGAGGAGGAGGAGGAGGAGGAAGTAGGAAGGAGGAAGGAGGAGCTTTCATTTCTGTCAGGGAACTAGGTGCTAACATGAGTTTAAGGATTTCCTCCTATTCTTCACTAATGAAAAATATCTTCCTTTCTTCCTTCCTTCCTTCCTTCATTTGCCTATTTATTCAACAGAGTTTACTACAGCCTAGCACTACCCTAGAAGTACAAAATGAAAGACAGCATAATTTCTATTGCACAGCCCAGCAGGGGAGATAAATACAGTATTATAGAGTTAATAATAACTGTATAGAACAGCAAAGAGAAAAACACTGAAGAACACCAAAAGGGATTTGTTCTTCTGGAAAACCTTCACATAGTTCATAGGCCAGTGGAATCTTGAATTAAGAGCACAGTTATTAATACTCCATTAAGAAATGGAGAAATGATACCGTGGCCTGAGGGGAGTTCAGAGGAGGCAAGAATGTGTAGGGTAGACTGTGGTATTCAGGGGGCTGTGGGCAGGTGCATGTGGTAAGAATGCTGGGAATCTAGGCTGCAGCCCCATTAGGGTTGGCAGATCAGAGTGCGAGTAGACCTAGATAACACGAGAAGAGGTTTTTAGCTAAGAGTTGCTAAGATCTGACAAAGGTGTTTATGAAGAAAGCTTTCTGTTAGTAGTGTAAAAGCATTTGTAGAAATATGGAGGGGGGGGGTGATTGTGGGCCTTGGGGAAATCCATCGGTGGCAAGGAGATTGGTATTTAACTTGTCCCAAAGCAATGAGACCATGTATTCATTTATTCTACATGTATTATATATTTCTATGCTCAATATTGTGCTAGCTGCTGGGCATCCAAACATGAGGTAAACTATTAAATGATAATTTAAACAGAAAAGGACTGGAACACAGTCTCTTTTCATAAAACTGAAAATTGAGATATAGTCTGTTTCCTGCTCACCTTGGTTCTTGAGGTACATAATTAAAAAACAAACAAACAAACAAAAAACCTTTTGATTTTGATAGTGCAATGATGTGGATTTATTTTAAACCCAGTCTACAACTAACTCCTGTCCAAAGAATCAAAGATGGATGATACATCAATAAAAACACGTAATGTTTTAAAACATGTGAAGATGGTAGACTTTGCTGTAAGGTGAGTGGGGGTGTGAGGGTGTGACAGTCATCAGTATTAACACAGCTGTGCCTGAAACATTCATTGTCCTAAAATGACGTTGACCCAATAGACCCATTCAAGGAGAGTTGACATCGTATTAGGATCACCTTTGAGGAGCATGCAGATTTCAGCAAGTATTGGTTTGTGTGTTTTCTCCTCCACCTGGACTATAAGCTGATAGTCTGCAAGAATTCTTCATCTTCAGTCTAGAACACAATATTGTAACATAAAATTATAAACACTTGTCAAATAAAGGTAAGAAATGGGTATCTGAGGTATGAATACAGAATACTTTCAGTGAGAACTTCTATGAAAACCTCTGATCCAAAACCTTTTTTTCATCATTGGCAAGACTAGGCTTCCCACTGAGATTTAATATACTTGAGTTGTTCACTTGCTGGGTTGTTTTGGGCAAACAAAGGACAAACATGCACTAATTTTCTCTCCACTCACATTGTGATTTACTAAGTTTCCTAGGATTTTCTTTAATTTTGTTTAAATTCTCAGCAGTCTTTAACCATTATCTAAAAAACTTCAGTACATATTTAATTGAATATAGGACAAGCTAGATTAGTAGAGTAACTGGGAGGTTTGGGTAGAAATTATTTTTATTTTTTCACTCAAGTATTTCTTTCAGAGTTGGATACTTTTGTTCCAGAAAACATTTTTTTTTTTTTTTTTTAAATCATGTATCTTCTCTTCCACCACCAGAGGGATTTTCAAAACAAGACACAATGAGAGAAACTTTCTAGTGAGCTCTTCCTTCTGCTTCCTTTCCTTTTTATAAATTCAGGGACATTTCACTGTCCAGCCTTCTGCCTGAGAAGCTGTAAAAGGTACAGAGGAATGAGCATGTACAAGGAAGTATTTTATTATTTATTTTCCCTTATGAATTGTCACTGCAAAGGCAATTATGTCCTTAGAAATTTCACATCATTTCACTTGGTATTTGTTCTTGTGTAGCACTGATCAGTTGTAATTTATTCACGTATTTATATGTTTAAATTCTCTTCACTAAATGGAAAGCTGCTTTAGACCAACTTCCAATTTACTTTATTCCTGTACATTATCTCACAAAGGATGGATATAAGTAGTTGTTCCACAAATATCCAATGAATCACTTATTTTCTTCTACTCTTATTTTAAAATAGCTAGCTACTTAGTCTACCACAAACAACATTCATACATAACACTGATTCCACAGGGAAAATATGTTACAAGTTTGAAAATGACTTAGAAAAATTCAGTATCACTCAAACTGTGACTTGGGATTGTTCTTCAAGTACCAGGCATTTGCTGTTAATAATTTAAATGTAAAATATTTGATATGAAAGAGAAAAAAATGGCATAGCAAGAACTCAGTGCAACTTCAGCATTTGCATTCATTATAATTTGAATGATGATAATTCCTAAAATGTACCAAGAGTACTTCCTATCCTCTGAACATCCTTCTGAGTGTTTTACATGGAAATATTTTTAGTAAATCCTCACAAAGTCCTTGTGAATTCGGTCCTGACTCGAAGAACTAATGTTCTATCATTTCTAGGAGTCAAGTAACTCACTAAATCATTTGACTTCAGAATATCAATCTTAATTCTACTGCAGAAATCTTTTTTTTAAATTCTGAAGAGTTATAACAGCTCTCTAAATATTGGAAAAGTTCATAACCTTCTGAATTATATTTTTTCCAATTTACTAGTATTTAAAAATGGCCTCATCTCATTCCTCCTCCATCTGCCAGGTCTCTCCCACATATTACCCTCTTGCTTTTCTTTCTTCATCTAAAATATACATTAAATAGATGTAGATATCTGCATTATGTGTATGTGTGTTTGTAAATCTCTCTCTTCACTCCCTCCGCCTCCCTCAACCTCTCCATCTCCTCTTTTCCTCCCTCCTTCCTTTCAGGAACTTTAGCTCACATACATAGATGATTTCTTTTTCTTTTTTTTTTTTTGAAAACTGTAAATTATAATGTTAATTTATTTCATCCCCTCTGCCATCCTCAAGGGGTTAACTTTTTCATTTCCTTGAGGTTTCTTCCAAAGGGCTAGCTTTTAATTCATTTGTTTTACTGTTCAGTACAAGGTATTCTAGCTCCTTCTGGGTGTTCAGTAACTTGGCAGTCTTCCATCTAGCTTCCTCAGGCAATATCAAAAGAAAACTCCTGGAGGAGTAATAGTGATTAAATGTCCAGGCTGCATGTACATTTTCTCATGTCCGCAGCACTCTGGAGAAATTAATTAAGCTTCACAGTACCCCTCTGCGATATTATTATTACCTGCATTTTACCTGTGCAAATCTCAACACAGACACTAAGGTTTTTGCCCAAAGTCAAAAAAAAGTGTTAGCTTCTTACTGAGATTAACATTTAATTATTATTGTTTAAAGTCAATATTGGTTTTTTTGCTACTGTATCTCAGTGGTGTTCTCTCTTTCTCTCTGAATAAAACTAACATAATCTCATTATTATGTTATTAAAAGCTTTTTTCATAACATGATGTTTATGAAAGTAGTAAATATAGGTATTCGTAGAGTTTTTTATTACTTCAATACCATTACCTTATAATTTACAAATTACTTACCTTTTATTTCTCCAGTTTTCCTTATTAAAGTTGTTTATTCAACTTTTGTATAATTGAGCTTTATCCTTATTTTTAATTATGCAGTCTACATATACAAATACTGCATACCCTAATTAGCAGGATTTTAATTTTTTTTTAATTTTAAATGTTTATTTTCAGTTGGTTAACATACGGTGTTATTAGTTTTAAGTGTACAGAGTAGTGATTCAGCACTTCCGTATACAACACCTGATGCTCATCATGGAAAGTACTCTCCTTAATTCCCATCACCTGTTTTCACTTCACCACCCACTTCCCCTCCAGTAACCATCAGTTTCTTCTCTATAGTGAAAAATCTGTTTCTTGATTTGCCTCTTTTTCTTTACCATGCTCATTTGTTTCATAAATTCTGTATATGGGAAAAATTATATGGCATTTGTCTTTCTCTGGCGGAGTTAATTTGCTTTGCATTACACTTTCTAGCTGCATCCATGTTGTTGCAAATGGCAAGATTTCAACCTTTTCATGGCTGAATAATATTCCATTGTATATATACACCACTTCTTTATCCATTTATCTATCAGTGGACATGGGCTGCTTCTGTAATTATGAATAAGGCTGCTATAAACATAGGGGTGCATGCATCCCTTTGAATTAGTGATTTGTGTTTTGGGGGTAAATCGTAGCACAATTACTGGATAATAAGGTAGTTCTATTTTTAACTTTTTAAGGAAGCTCCATGATGTGGCTTCAGAAGCTTACATTTCTACCAAGAGTGCAAGACGGTTTCTTTTTTTCCATATCCTCATCAACACTTGTTTCTTGTGTTTTTTATTTTAACCATTTTGACAAGTGTAAGATGATATCTCACTGTAGTTTTGATTTGCGTTTCCCTGATGATGAGTGATGTTGAGCATCTTTTAAAATGAGATCCTTTAAAATGAGATAGCAGCACTGATTTGGCACCCTAACACAGTAGCATCAGGTATCTGTAATGGGCACTTTCTATATCATGTCACAAAGGAAATAAAAACTAGTAATGCTACTCCAACTGGAATTTTTTTTTCTATTAATTGTTTTAATAACTATAGATTTCTAATATGGTTTCAAATCAGGAACATGATGCCTCAAGCTTTGTTCTTCTTTCTCAAGATTGCTTTGTGTATTTGGGATTTTTGTGATTCTATACCATTTTTAAATTGTTTTGTCTATTTCTCTGAAAAGTGGCATTAATATTTCTTTTGAAATGCTTATTTAATCATTTATTTGCTAGAGAGAGCAAGAGAGCACACACAGGAGGGGGTGGGACAGAGGGAGAGAATTCTCAAGCAGACTCCCCACTGAGCACAGAGCCTGAAGCAGGGCTCCATTCCAGGACCCTGAGGTGGTGAACTCAGCCAAAATCAAGAGGTGAATGCTCAACTGGTTGATTCACCAGGTGCCCTAACCATTGAGATTTTGATAGACATCTGTAGCTTGCTCTGTAGACATTTTAACAATACTAATTTGTTTAATCCATGAACTTGGAATATCTTTACATTTATTTGTATACTCTTTACTTTCTTTCATACAGTTTTCAGTATACAGATCCTTTACTTGGGGAAATTTATTCTAAGGTATTTTATTTTTTTGATGCAGCTGTAAAGGGGATTATTTTCTTCATTTCTCTTTTTGACAGTTTGTTGTTGGTGTATAAAAACACAACAGATTTGTTGGTATTGATTTTTGTATCCTGAAATTTTACTAAATTTGTTTATTAGTTCTAAGAGATTCTGGTGGAGTCTTTGGGGTTTTCTATACATAGAATTATGTCATCAACAATTATTGACAGTTTTTCTTCTTCCTTTCCAATTGTATTACTTTTTATTTATTTTTCTTACTTAATTTCTCTGGCTAGGATGAAGTTTTCTCAAAAATGGATGTTGAATTTTGGGAAATGCTTTTGCTACAGCTATTGAGATGATTATATGATTTTTAGCTTTCATTTTGTTAATGTTGTGTAACATAATAATTAATTTGCAGATGCTAAACAATCTTTGCATCTTTGGAATAAATCCTGGTTGATCATGATGTACGATCTTTTTTAATGTATTGTTAAATTTAGTCTGTTAATATTTTGTAAGGATTTTTATCTCTGTGTTCATGAGGGATATTACCCTATAATTTATTTATTTGTTTGTTTGTTTGTTTGTATTTGGTTTATTTTTCTGGTTTCAGAATCAGTGTAATGTTATCCATGTAAAATGAGTTTGGAAGTATTTCCTTTTCTTCAGTATTTTGGGAGATTTTGAGAAGGATAGCTATTAAAGCTTCATTGAACATCTGGTAGAATTCACCAGTGAAGCTGTCTAGTCTTGAACTTTTATTTGTTGGGAGGTTTTTGATTACTGATTCAATCTCCTTGCATCTGTCTATTCAAACTTTTTATTTCATCATGATTCAGTCTTGAAAGAGTATATGTTTCTAGGATTTTATTGATTTCTTCTAGGTTGCCCAATTTGTTTGCATATAATTGTTCATATAGGTCTTATGATCCTTTGTATTTCTCTGGTATCAATTGTAACTTCCCTTCTTTCAATTTTGATTTTATTCATTTGAGCCCTCTCTCTTACTGAGCCTAGCTTAAGGTTTATTAATTTTGTTTATCCTTCCAAAAACCAAATTCTTAGTTTTATTGATCTTTTCCTCTTTTTCATCTTTAACTTATTTTCAGTCTGATTTTTATTACCTCCTTTTTTCTGCTAACTTTTGACTTTGTTTATTCCTGTTTTTCTAGTTCGCCTAGGTGTAAAGTGGAAATTTGACCAAATTTTTCTCATTTCTTGAGGAAGGCCCATATCACACTATGAAGTTCCCTCTTTTTCTTTTTCTTTTTTTTTCTTTTAAGATTTATTTGTTTATTTGAGAAAAGACAGTGTATGAGCAGGAGGGTCAGATGAAGGGGGAGACAGAGAGAATTTCCAGCAGACTCCATGCTGAGCATTGAGCCCAACACAGGCCATGATCTCATGACCCTGAGATCAGGACCTGAGCTAAAAAGGAGTCAGATGCTCTAACTGACTGCATCAAATAGACACCTCACTATGAAGTTCCTTCTTAGAACTGCTTTTGCTGCATCCCATAGATTTTGGTATATGGTATGCTCATTTTCATTTAATTTATTATTTTTTTAAATTTCTGCATTGACACATTGGTTGTTCAGTAGCATGCTATTTAATCTTCACATATTTTTTATTTATCCTTCTATTTTTGTGATTTCTATTATGGTTTTCAGTTTATTTTTTACTTTCAAGTTTTTTATTTAAATTTAAGTTTGCTAATATGTAATGTAGTATTGATTTCAAAGGTGGAATTTAGTGATTCATCGCTTACATATAACACCAATGCTCATTACAACCAGTGCCCTTCTTAATATCCATCACCCATTTAGCCCATCCCCCACCCACCTTCACTTGGGCAACCCTCAGTGTCTTCTCTATAGTTAAGAGTCTCTTACAGTTTGCCTCTCTCTCTGTTTTCATCTTGTTTTATTTTTCTCTGTTTTCATCTTGTTTTATTTTTCTCTTGTTTTATGTTTCTCTGTTTGGTTTCTTAAATTCTACATATGAGTGAAATCATTTGGTATCCACCTTTCTCTGACTGACTTATTTCACTTAGTATAATACACTCTAACTCCACCCACATTATTGTGATGGTAAGATTTCATTATTTTTGATGGCTGAGTAATATATACCACATCTTATTTATCCATTTATCAATCCATGGACATTTGGGCTCTTTCTGTAATTTGGCTACTATTGATAACGCTACTATAAACATTGGGGTGCATGTATCCCTTTGAATCAGTATTTTTGTATCCTTTGAGATACCTAGTAGTGCCCTTGTTGGGTCATAGAGTAGTTCTGTTTTTCATTTTTTGAGGAACCTCCATATTCTCTTCCAGAGTGGCTGCACCAGTTCGCATTCCTACCAACAGTGTAAGAGGGTTCCCTTTTCTCCGCCTCCTCGTCAACATTTATTTTTTCCTAAACTGTTAATTTTAGCCATTCTGACTGGTGTGAGGTGGCATCTCATTGTGGTTTTTATTTGTATTTTCCTGATGATGAGTGATGTTGAGCATTCTTTCATGTGTATGTTAGCTTACAAATTCTTTCATTTGTATTTCTTCTTTGGAGAAATGTCTGTTCTGTCTTCTGACCATTTCTTAACGGATTACTAATTTTGGGGTGTTAAGTTTGGTAAGGTCTTTATTTATTTTGGATACTAGCCCTTTATCTAATATGTCATTTGTAAATATCTTCTCCCATTCCAGAGGTTTCCTTTTAGTTTTAACGATTGTTTTTACTGTGCCAAAGCTTTTTATCTTGAACTCCTAATAGTGCATTTTTTGCTTTTTTTTCCCCTCGTCTCCAGACATGTGTCTAGTAAGAAAGAAGTTGCTAAAGCTGAGTTCAAAGAGGTTGCTGCCCATGGTCTCCTCTAGAATTTTGATGGTTTTCCTGTCTAACATTTAGGTCTTTCATCCATTTTAAATTTATTTTTGTGTATGGTGTAAGAAAGAGATTTCCAGTCCTGCCACTGAGATTTGTTTCGTATCCTAATCTATAATCTATCCTGGAGAATGTATTGTGTGCACTTTAAAAAAATGGGTTTTCTATTACTCTCGAGTGGAATGTTCTGTATATATATCTATTAAATCCATTAGGTTTAATGTGTCATTTAAAGCCAATGTTCTCCCATTGATTTTCTGTCCAGATGATCCATTCACACAAGTGGGTGTTAAAGTCCTCTGCTATTGTTATATTGTTGTTGATTTCTCCCGTTAGGTTTGTTAATATTCACTTTATATATTTAGATGCCTCTATGTTGAATGCATAAATATTTGCAAATGTCATATCGTCTTGCTGGATTGACTCCTTTATGATTATGGAATGCCCATCTTTGTCTTTTATTACACTCAGTTTTTAAAGTCTGTTTCATCTGCTATAAGCTTAATTATACCAGCTTTCTCTTGGTTTCCATTTGCATGAAATATCTTTTTCCATCCCTTCACTATCTGTCTGTGTGTCTTTACAAACAGGGTGAGTTTTGTAGGCACAATGTAGATAGGCACTTTTTTTTCCCCCAATTAGCCTCTCTCTGTCTTTTGATTGGAGAGTTAATCCACTTACATTTAAAGTAATTATAGATAGCTATGTACTTATCTCCTTGTTGTTAATTGTTTTGTGGCTGTTTTGTAGTTCCCCTCTGTTCCTTTTTTCTGTTGCTCTCTTGTGGTTCCATGTCTTTTTTTAATGCTATGTTTAGATTCTATTCCCATTTTCTTTTGGATGTAACTAGTCTAAGTTTTTGCTTTGTTGTTACCATGACGCTTACATATATCAGCCTATAAATACATAGAGCCTGTATCTACATATAGATGCATCATTCTATTTTAAGTTGATTGAAAGTTAAGTTTGAACATATTCTAAAACCTACATATCTACTTCCCCCCTCACATTTTCTGTTGTTGATGTCACTTTTTTTTTTAAGATTTTATTTATTCTTAAGAGAGAGATAGAGAACATGAGCAGGGAGGAAGGGCAGAAGGCAGAGAGAGAACCAGATTCCCTGCTATGCAGGGATCCCAATGCCAGGCTCGATCCCAGCACCCTGGCTGGGATCATGACCTGAGCCAAAGACAAAAACAACCCAGGTGCCTCTTGATGTCATATTTTTACATATTTATTTTGCTTATCCCTTAACTAATTGTAGTTATAGTTATTATAGTTATATAGTTATTTTTGTGAACTTCCATGCTAGCTTTATAAGTGCCTAGTCCATTATCCTTACTGTATATTTTCTTTTACCAGAAATATTTGTACTTTTGTATTTGTTTCCTTGTTACTAATTAGTACCCTTTCTTTGCAGCTTAAAAAAGTACCTGTAATTTTTCTTATAAGGCTAGTTTAGTGGTGATTGATGAGCTTCCTTAGCTTTTGCTTATCTGGGAAACTCATTATCTTTCCTTTAATTCTGAACAATAACTTTGAACAGGTAGACTATTCTTGGTTAGAAATTTTTTGCTTTCAGCAGTTTGACTATATCATGCCACTCTCTCTGGGCTGAAAAATTTCTGCTGAAAAATCTGCTAATAGTATTGTGAGACTTCCCTTGCTGATAGGAAGTAGGTGTTTTTTGGATTTGTGTGTGTGTGTGTGTTTCTTTTGCAACTTTTAAGATTCTTTATCTTTAACATTTGACACTCTAATTATAATGCATCTTGCTATAGATATCTTGAGTTCATCTTATTTGGAACTCTCTAGGCTTTCTGGATCTAGAAATTTCTGTTTTCTATCTCTTTGTTGAAGTTCACTTTGAATTCATCCATTCTTCTCCAAAGATTGGTGAGCAAATTTATGACCATTACTTTGAACTCTTTATTAGGTAAATCATTTATCTCTGGGTTCCTTAATTTTGGTCCCCACACTTGCTCAACTGGGGTTTTATCTTATTCTTTTCATTTGGAACATATTCTTATGTTTCCTTATTTTTGCTTGACTCTGTTTGGTTTTTATATATTATGTAAAACAATCTTAAAGGAGGGGTCACAGGAAGACTGGGGGTGTGTTTCCGTGTATTGTCTATATGGTACACCAGGAGCGATAGCCTACCAAAACCTGTCTCTCAGTTATTTCAGTTCTTGAGGCCCCGTAATGCAGACTCCTTGTCCACAAATCCAGGTGTTTAAAGGGCATTTCCTCCTGTGTACCCACCAGTTTTGTTGGGCCACAATGGAGCACTGTGTTGGGACATGCCCTCATGCCACCTTTGGCAGGACTGGGCTATGGGGCAGCACCATGTCAGGGAAAGCCCACCTACCAGGTTTGGTGGGGCAAGGATGTGGGAGAGCACAGGGCCAGGACAAAGAGTGCGAGCAATGTAGAGAGAGAAATAGTGCAAAAATGGCACCCTCCAACAAAACCAACCCTGGACAAAATTCCAATGGACCATGACTCTCTGGCAGATGCTCTAATATTAACTAAAGAATCTCCTTCACATACAGTGTAGGCACTTTTTAACCTCCTTCTTTTACACTGGATCCCAGAGTGAGTGAGTCTGTATGTGAGCCCTTTAAGAGCAGAGTCTTGGTTTCCTTTGCATCTCCTGACATAGACCCATCAGTTTTCAAATCCAAACATTTTGAGGGCTAGTCCCTCTGGTGCAGGTCCCAAGGACTGGGGTGACTGATGGGGGCTTGAACATTTCATTCCTCAGGGATGCACTTGTTATTTTGAGATTCCTCCCACTTATAGTTTGCTGCCCAAGGGGTTAGTTTTGAGCAAGATCGTAGCTCTGCCTTTCCTACTTTTCTCAACGTGACCTTCTTATCCTTCTGTGTGGAGGAGATATGCAAGTAGTTTTAGAGAGACACATTCGGGTCTTTTTCAGATGAATTGTTCTATATGTAGCTATACTTTTGGTGTGTTCATGGAAGGAGGTGAGTTCAGAGTTTTCCTACACCACTATCTTGAATAGCCCCCACTCCTGATTTGTATAGTCTTTGTTCAGTGTTTTGGAACTTTATATTACCTCTGTTTTTATTGTTTAATTTCCCAAGCCATTCATCTAATAAATTTACTTGTACTGTTACGTTGTCATAATCAGTTTATTGTCTTGAGAGCACTTTATCTAATCTTAATGGAGGAGAATTAGGGCTCCAGCTGACAAAGCTTAATGCTTCTAAATGATCTGCATTTTCTATCACATGACTACCCCCAATTAACTATAGTGTTAATGCCATTTGTTTTTTATGATAAACAAGAAAATGCTTGTCAGAAAAGGAAATTAGCACTATACCCAGTAGCTTCAAATTGATGCCAACACAACGTAAGAGTTTACAGTCTGGAAAATACAAGTCAAATTTTCAATATTAAGATTTAATTATCTACTTTTTTTCAAAATTATATTTCTGGTCAATGAAATGTCTTCTCCATATAGGGAATCCACATTCTCAGCAATCAGACAACAAAAGGAAATTAAAGGCATCCAAATCGGCAAAGAAGTCAAATTATCACTCTTCGCAGATGATATGATACTATATGTGGAAAACCCAAAAGACTCCACTCCAAAACTGCTAGAACTTATACAGGAATTCAGTAAAGTGTCAGGATATAAAATCAATGCACAGAAATCAGTTGCATTTCTCTATACCAACAACAAGACAGAAGAAAGAGAAATTAAGGAGTCCATCCCATTTACAATTGCACCCAAAACCATAAGATACCTAGGAATAAACCTAACCAAAGAGGCACAGAATCTATACTCAGAAAACTATAAAGTACTCATGAAAGAAATTGAGGAAGACACAAAGAAATGGAAAAATGTTCCATGCTCCTGGATTAGAAGAATAAATATTGTGAAAATGTCTATGCTACCTAAAGCAATCTACACATTTAATGCAATTCCTATCAAAGTAACATCCATCTTTTTCAAATAAATAGAACAAATAATTCTAAAATTTATATGGAACCAGAAAAGACCTTGAATAGCCAAAGGGATATTGAAAAAGAAAGCCAAAGTTGGTGGCATCACAGTCCCGGACTTCAAGCTCTATTACAAAGCTGTCATCATCAAGACAGCATGGGACTGGCACAAAAACAGACACATAGATCAATGGAACAGAATAGAGAGCCCAGAAATAGACCCTCAACTCTATGGTCAACTATCTTCGACAAAGCAGGAAAGAATGTCCAATTAAACTATTTAAAAATACCATTTAGAATCCAACACTATCCCACTATTGCATTTCATTTTGAATAAGATTTGAAAAACATGTACTTATTTCAGAAAGGTAATATAAAATAGACTATCACTATGAAATCAATCCTAGATCCCAAAAATCATATGTTGCAAAATAATACAATGGTATTAGTATAAAAATAAAAACCAAGTTTTGAATCTATTATTTTTTATTATATATGTGGGCTGATGATAGACATTTAAAAAAAAAAGCCAATTTCCAAATTAAGGAGGAAAATTATGCCATTTCTACTGAATTATTAAGTATTTTAGGAGAAGTATGTAACAACCTCCAAGGATAATCCTTGGAGTTTAAGGACTCAATCATTCCCTTTGTTAGTTTAATTCAACAGATAATATCTTGTTCACATGCTAATAGAGTTGGAAAGAAGCCACAGAAAATTATGATTACTCAATAAAAGATATCCGTTATGTTGCTTGCTCTTAATTTCATATCTGTAGCACTGCAACCCATTAATTATAGTCAGTTTTTGAAAAATCACATACAGTCCACAATTTATCTCTTTGACAAATTGTTGCTAGGTATTTCATATGCTTCCCTAACACAGTATATGAAAAACTCACTGTGAATGAGATTATTATTCAAAGTAATTACATCTTTTTGTAGTTTTAATTTGGACTCAATATATATTCTAAATTAAGAAAAATTACAGATTTAATAGCACATGAGGCTTCTTCATATTCTCCTTCTCTCTCTCTCGCTTTTTTTTTTTTTTTTTTTTTGGTTTAAAAATACCTGAAGAATGACAGTAAACAAGTAATTTAAGTAGCACAGTCATTTTGTCTTTAATTCTTTATTTCTTGATTTGGTCATAACTTAAACGAGGGAGTAAAGTGAGTTTTAATGAGCCATTTTCCCTTCAAGCCTGTCTTCATTGGTTCTTGTCTTTATCCTTGTCACGTAGCATCATTATGTTGTCCAGTATTATTTTTCATTAAAATTAATGTCATGAATCAATTATCAAATCACTTTTTTCTCTGCAGCTTTTGCTCTAATTTAATGAGTACTAGGATTATCTTTAACCACCTTATTGTCTTAACTATACAAGCAAAGGTATAGGAAAAAGAAGAATTCAAAAGAGTAAAGACTAAAAACTTACTGGTGGATGAACTGTGCTCTCTCTTCTAAAATATTAATGAATATTAACTACACATTTGAACAACAATGTCGCCGTCTCTTTATAGATGAACCCTCTCTAGCTACCTCTCTGTTTGAGTCCATGAGGCTGTTATAACAAAAATAGCATAGAATGGGGGAGCTTGTAAACAACAGAAATATATTTCTCACAGTTCTAGAGATTGGAAAATCTGAGATCAAGTCACTGGTAAGTTTGATGTCTGCTGAGAGCATTCTTCCAAGTTGTAGACTGTCACTTTTTTGCTATGCTCTCATTTATTTTCCCTTCATAAAAAAGAAAAGAGAAAAGTTATTTGATCTTGTTTCCCTGATAGCTATCACCCTGTCTCTTTGCTTCTCTTGGCCACAAAATTTCTCAACAGAGTTGGTCATTTTGGTTTATCTCTGATTTGCCTTTGCTCATAGTCCCTTAAACCTGTTGTTTCAAACAGATTTTCATTACCACTGTGGTACTAAAACTTCTGTCAAAGTCAAAAATATCCACCCCGTTGTTATGTCTATTAGTAGATTCTCTGTACACATCTTACTTAACAAATCAGCCATATGAAAATCAGTATTAAATACTCACTTCTTGTCTTTATTCCAGAACACTAGGATTTTCCTTCTGGGTTTTCCTTCTACCACAGTTTTCTCTGCCTCTACCCAATCACTTAATGTTAGTGGTCCTTTGTCCTCTTCTCTTCTCTAACTCGCTACCTCAGTGACTTCATCTGGTTGTATATTTTCAATACCACCCGTGTGTCAACCTTGTATTTACACTGGTGTGTCCTATTAAACCTCCAGACACTCGGCTTCCTTCTAGATACTTCCACTTGGATACTTAACAGACTTCCCAAACTCACCTGAGTTCATTTCTTACCAAACTGCTTTACCTATAGTTTTCTCCATCTCAGTTGATGGAAATTTCAACCTTTAGTTGCTCAGATCAAAATTATTGCTGAGATCTTTGATTAACCTATGTCTTTCATCTATCAGCAAATCCTCTGGTTCTACTTTGAAAATATACCCACAATCCAACCACCTTCCCTGTAAACACTCTACTCAACCCATCATCTTCAATCACCTAGCTGATTTCACTGCTTCCACCCTCTGCCTCTCTCAATATAAAGCCAAACGGATCCTTTCAAAATGTAAGTCATACTGTGGTCTCCACCCTCCTTCAAACACTCAGGCATACTCTTTCCTTAGAGTTTTTCCCCATTCCAAGTATGCTAACCACCTCATCTTTTTCAAGTCTTAGCTCTGATGTCATTCTTCAAAGAGACCTACTTTAACCACTATACTAAAAATTGCAATCCATTCACCTTTCCACAGTTTCCCTATTCTCTGTTTTTGTGCATAGTACTTGCTGCCTTCTTATATGCTATAAAATGTCATTTGTTTATACTGCGTTGTCTGCCTCCCTTAACTAGAATAAAGCTCCACATAGACTAATATTTTCCTTTATTCTTTTATTCTCCAAGTTTTTGGGTGGAGGAAGTTTGGGAGGCTCTCTTGTTCACTACTATGTGAGCAATACCTAGAACAATACTGCACAAAATGGGTGGGAGTTCAATTCATATCTTTGGAATAACAAAGTTGGTGTTCTTAGTATGTGCCTTGCAGTATGTTGTGATGTTTACCTGATTTAATTTTTCCAATAATTCCACGAGATGGCTATCACCATGTTCACTCTGGTAGAGATGATAGAACTGAGTCTGTGATTTTAAATAATGTGTCCAAAATTAAACAGTCAACAATAGCAAAGATTAGATTTAAACCCTACTTGTTTTACTCCAAAGTCTGTGCTTCTAATCTCTATTCCCTCCCCTCTTCAACAACAGCTCATTATTGCATGTAAAGCTTGTACAGCAAAGTACGTTGTACTCTGAAAACAAGGTTCCTGATGATACTCATGGAGAATAATAGCCCTACTTCCTGACAAGAACAGAAAGTCATTGTTGTGGACATTTGATGTTTAGAATTTATCTTACACTTTAATGAAATATATCAACTAAGCCATTTGCTGCCATCATGAGTGTGAGATGTGACATGTCAAATCTAATATACTCACCACAAGAACTGGCAAATATAGATTGAAATGCTTGAGAGAAATGTACTGAACTGCTTTGATCCATTGGTGACACAGAACTAGAATAGTTTCTTAGGAAATAGGCAAAACAGATACTCTGTCACTATTGGCAAGGGAATTAATGAGAAAATTAGTAGTTGCCATTTTTAATTAAGATATCTGTAATATTAGTGTTCAGTTTTCTTACCTTCTGTGCTGTTATTTCCTCCAGTCTGTGCAGGTGTTCCATATGCTTAAGTTAATGATTATTAATACATTACGAGATTTTTACATTTGTAACTAATAACTACATTTTACAGATGCATTTACAACGGGTTACGTTTTGTTACCCATTAACAAATGGTTCATGTGACCTGCATGGTACTCACAAAAGTATGCCATCTGAATGTTTTAAATTACTAACATCGGTCTCTTGTTTTGGCCTATTAGATTTTATATGTTCAAGAAAATACAAAACAAAACCAACACACTTTATGACTTTTAAAATCTTTACTTAGAAGTAAATCATTTTAATACTCATTTAAATTATGAGACATCTGTTTTATTATTATCATTACTGTTCTTACTTATGCTACTATTATTTTATAGCTTAGGAATAAGGACTTATTTGATATGAATGTTTAGGTCAGAAAATTCAAGATAATGATAAAAGAGACACTTCTACTCTGATGTCTACTCATCTAGACATCATATTTTAGGTTTTTGCCATATTTACACATTCCCTCTTCCCACCACCACACACACTCATACAGACTCACACACACAGAGACTTTATTTGCTTGTTTATTTATTTTGCTGAAATATTGAAAAGGAAGATATACATATCACTCTATCTCACCCCTAAATATATAAGTATCTCCTAATGATTAGAAACTTTCACTATATAACCATATATCATTATGACACTAATAGCATAAACATTCATTAACAAAAGTCATCTCATATGACACTCATTTCCAATGCCCCCAATTGGACAAAATGGTCTTTTATACATTTTTTTCACCTAATATCCAATTAAATTTCACTCATTGCATTTAGTCATTATTTCTCTTCTGTCTCTTGAATAGTCCCATTGTTTTTTTGTTTTTGTTTTTGTTTTTGTTTTTCATGATTCTGAAGTTTGGCAAACTCAAGGCCAGTTTCTTCATGGTTCAAACTATACTAACCTGTATTGATCAGCTATTATTATATGACTTATCTAATAAAATCCCCAACATAGGCCTATTAGATATTTTTCTTTTTTCTTTTTTTCCTATAATGAAATAGAGTCTTAGAAAGGTTAAGCAAATTTCAAAATTTGTATATTTGGCAAGTTGTGAAGTCAGATTTTGAAATATATATATATGTATATAATGCAAGATTCCTGCATCCTGAGCAAACTATATTCTAGTGTTTTGTTTATTTAAAAAAAAATTATAACAGTTGTTGAAGACTGTAAGACAGACGTTATTCAAGGAAAGTGGGTCCATGGCAATAGGTATAATAGGGACCACTAGAATAGGGTTTTGCAGTGAGGGAATGAGACTAGGATGAATTCTAAGTACATCATGAGCAAGGAGAAATTTATAGCCAAGGAACAGAGTCGGGGGACAGTGGATGGAAAGATACTGAGGGAAAACTGCATGGGTAGAGGGTATTTTAGCCAAAGCAACCTAGTGGAAAGACAGGCTAAGGTGATCAGATATCACCTGGGAATAGTAGAGGATGAGGAACCCAACCAGACATCAAGAGTATCAGATATTGATGGGGGTTCTTGTTACAATGACATAGCAGAATTCTTACTAAAGCTGGGTTTTATAAGAAAGTACACAGATGAATCTAGGAGAAGGTTCATGGGCCTGAGTAAAGTTGGGTCAGGCAAAGAATTTTAGTCAATTTATAGTTTTGATTATTTGTTGTCTAATAATTGAGAAAATTTCATGTGCATTCTATCTTACACACCATATATGATGAAATCATCCCTTAAAAAATACTGGTGGTGTTTAGAAAGCTAAAAACTGGCAGTCAAAGGGCAGGAACATTGAGACAGAAATAGTTCTAAGGCCTCACTAGATGTTTCTTTTCTTTATTATTAAATAGTGCCAAAGCTGACAAAGCAAGAATGCATCGAGGAAAAAAGCATTAAGAAAAGCCTAGATAAGATAGCTTTGCTAGATCAAGGACAGAACATGTAAAATTGTTATCGTTGATAAACATTTGCTCTTCTCTTCTTTTGTTTATTCTTCCTATGGAATCCAACTCCAACAGAATATGTCTACTGCATATTTGGCATATTAGTATTTTTAATGTGGTTGTTACCAAGGTCAAACAAGTCACGCTGATTCATTTTCCTGGTGATTTTTCCAGCTTTTCACATATCAGAGCTTTCAGAATATCTCAGATAATAAACAAATCAAATAACAAACATCTTGTTTGGGCAGGTGACCCCCGCTATAGGTAAGGCATTGTACTGTTGAGCTGAGCATTTCTAGCCTAGTGTTGGCAATTAACCACGTGGAAACTGACCTTGTTCTAGTGTTAAAGGACTGTAGGGTCAGAGATGAATTGGCACTTGAATTAGATTTTGTAGAAAGTGTAACAACACAAACAAGGAAAGTGAAGGATGAAAATGCATTCCAAACTGATCATTTCAGAATAATAAAGCAGCTAAATTTCCCTGGAAGATTTGTCTCTCTTGCTTCCATACTATCTAATAGAAATGTGGATAAATATGTATATTAAAATACATAATTTCTATTAGAATATAATTATATTCTAAATATTATCTATCTGAAATTTAGACTGTGAGCTCTTCAGCCATCTTTTTTTTTTTTGCTGCTTCTTCCTTTCCTTTCTTTCTCCTTCCTCCCTCCCTTCCTCTCTCCTTCCTTCTTTCCCTCTTTCCTTCCTTCCTTCCATCCATCCATCGATCCATCCATCCATCCCTCTTTTGCGGATAAGAATCTCTGTTTGGTACATGGAATGTTTTAGTAAATGCTTGTTGAATAAATTAACCACATTCTTGATAGACACTGAGCCACATTGTGAACTACCAATATCTCAGTTCAGAACTTGCCATATATGTGAATGGATATAATTCCTTGTGTTTATGTGTGATCCACATAGGTCTAGAATTCTTTAAAGTATAAATTTTTGGAAAATGATTAGTTTATAGGTGAGTTATGTAATACTTACCTTTTACCATAGATAACATTAATATCTTATAAAACATAATTTAGAAAGTACCACAAAATACCAACATTGGTACAAAATAATGTGTCAATATCATCTCTTTCTAACCTGATGTTTTAGTCAGAGTTCAGTTGGTAGCAAGGAGAACTCTCCTGCCATTTTAAGCAGAAAATGATTTAATATAGATTTTTTTAAGTGAAATTGCTGGACTCTTAAAAAAGACAGGTTCTATATTGAGTCTTTGAGGAGACTGTAAGAATAAGGACAAGAAGCAAACAGCCAAACGAGTGCTATCTCTGTCATAGCAGGAGGGTGGGGAATCAGGAAGTCAATGTCAGCATCAATAAAATCTTCCTTTCAAGGATTAGTGCCTTGAAGTCATGACTGAACAATGGAGTTCCACTTGAGAAAAACCCAGTGCCCATGCTTACCTTCATGAACAGAAGCACAAGGAAGATGGCTTCTATGTCTCTCCCATTTCCAAATCTCACCTAAATGCACCTGACTGTATATATCTAGTCCACATCTAGAATACCAGCTGCAAAAGAGTTTAAGACAAAGTAAACTCTTTAGTTCATTTGTTCTTTTAATTTTTTAGTCCTGTAAGATATATCATATGAAGGTTAGCATGAGTGGTAAGTACTAAGTCCCCCATACCTACTTCACCTATTTAGTTAAAGCCCAGCTGCCCTCGAAAACCTTCTTATTATTATTTCCTTTTACCCTTTTACTGTTTTTACCCACTCTCATTCTTTCTTTGCATTCTCTGGGGACCTTGTTATGTCACTGACCTTTCTGTCTTAAATTTTAATCTCTTACTAGAAAATATAAATAACTTTTACTTGGTCTTCTAATCATGCTTCCAATTCTCTTCTCCATGGTAGCTGCATATATTATTTATATATGTTTTAAGATATCAAATGAAATTATTTTCCTTCACATCAAGTTTGATATAATTACCTTGATTATAAATCTGATTATTTGATTTGTTTCTTTTATTTTGATATTTGAATAATATATCAAATTTAACATGAATTTAGATAGGAATGCCTTCTGCTTCATTGAAAGATATTCAAATTATAAATCTTTTTTAAACCGAAAATAACACTCGTGCTAATCTTACAGATTTACATTTGTCTTTAAGAACTTTTGTTAATGCCTATTTTGTCTCAGGTTCTGTGTCAGATAATAGGGCTGAAAAAATGAAATAGACAAGTTCCTTTCTCTACAAACTTTCAGAAAAATGGGAACAAGTACATATAAATAGGCCATCTCAATATGTACTCCTACCATTTAAACCAAGCAGGATTTGCTAAAAATGGGGGTACATTAAAGGCTGCCTAAGAAAATGACACTGTAGATAAGTCTGAAAGATGAACAGAAATTTCAAGGTGAAGTAGTAAAACGTCTAAATTACAATATGGAAAATGAAATAAAGTTTAGTTGTGTAATACTTTTCTCTTGCATTACTATGTAAAGGACTGTCACTGGAGGTCACCAAACCCATATACCTCATTGATTATAAGAATTGTTAAGATAGCGATTCAAAGTAAAGGAACTAGGTCAGCTGTTGACTCCCCAAGTATGAGTTCAGTTGAGAAGATCATCTTGAAAGCCAGCCTTTATCACAGAGAAAGATGAGCATTCTAAATTCTTTACAACCTATGAAACTTATCACCACAAGGTTTCTTCCATATAGTATAGGAGACATCCTTTCTGAATGTGCAAGTTCTGTCTTCAAGCTCACTATAGTAGAGAAGAAGAATATACAGAAGAAGAGAAAAAAGCCTATGACAAATACTGGCAACAGCCTGAAGAATTATGGGAAAAAGTAAGATATTAAACCTGTTGCTCAAGGACAAACTAATAACCAACTTCCTAAATATTAAGTTGGGTGGGGAAGTATGCAGCCCATAAATTAAGTCAGCTTTCCTTTTAATATGGCATGGGAGAAAATTCATCCCCTGTTTTTTATTCCATACAGTGTGGACATGTGTGGATATGCAGTAACTTTTATCTGCTCCCTTGGTGAAGAGTTTTGTTGTGTAACACTTTAAAAACTAACAGACAACAGATATCCAAGATTAAAGCACTGAAAAGCATAAATACCTTAAGAGCAAATGGCCTGACCCCTTGTATCCCCCAAATTACTCCAAAATGCAGACCAGAATAATTTTACCCGAAGGTTCATCAGTCTAAGTAAGATACTAAGCCAACTACCTTACATCAGCAGCAACAGAAAAATCAGAGGACATTGGACAGTTACTGACCTCCCTTGTCCTGTCAGTCTTTTTGGTGTCACATTAACCCACCCCATTACACAGCCATTATAAAGCCATTCTGAAGAGCAGGAGAAGGATAACAATTTACATGTATCAAGCACTTAAACTGTAAGGAAATCTGTTTAATAGAAAATAACTGCGTTACCTAGGTGATTATTTAAATTATTGGGTTAGACCAAATTTACCAAATTGAACTATAATTGGTTTTCCCCTACCAACTTGAAAAGGCATTCTTGTTTTTGTTTTTAAATCAAAATAACATTTCATCTAGAATCCTGCTCTTTCAGACAAAGCTTCCTTTCATTCTTGGTCACCTTGAGTTCATAGTTTAGACCCTGAGGATATCAGTGGTAGTGGATGTGAGTGGTACAGGCTTTTCTTCAAATTGTTTCTCAGTTTTTCATTTGAGGCCTATAGCATCACTGACTTGTACCCAGAGTCACAAATTTTACCTTCTAACCCCAACTTCTTCATGTGAGCTCAAATCTCTCCCATAGGCCAGCAAAAGATTAGGACCCAAATTTCCTCAGTAACTGTCTCTCCTACCTCTCCCCTCAGAACTTTGCATATGATTTTTCTCTTTCATCTCTATCCTCTTGTATATTGAGTCGACAGACTTACAGATCATAGTCATGTAGTGGACACACATGATGACCTAACTAGGATTCATCTAGAATGCTATGATATATGGTAGTACATCATTATATACTAAATATATTTTTATTTATATAAAACTATATATATAAATATAACTATATTTACATTTGTATAATATTGACAATATTGCATAATAATATATATGCATACTATATATAATATATAGATATATATGTATGGCAGTGATGATGATATATAAATCGCACTGCCTACCACCACCTCTATGGTTGCCAAATCTGTAACCCTGAAATTCTGTTCAGCAGCTCAGCTGTAATCTGTGAGTACTTTTCTCCCCAAAAAGAACATGCAAGAGAAGATGGCTAAATGAACAGCAAAGTTTTCCATTTGAGTAAAGCCTGTAAAATGGAAGCATTCTTTAGGTATTGCATTGAATATGAAGTGAAAAGGTATACATAAACTTTCCACACTCTTGGTGTCTTGAAATTTCCATTTCATTATGATTAAAATAAATGAGAGTGCTTCTGCCTCAGATAAGAGTCTGAAAAATGGAAGAGCATACTAAAATGGGCCCCCCAAAAGATTAACTGTTCTGCTTGGAATAAAGTATATTTTCTTCTAATTTTGTTTTATTTATTTGACACAGAGAGAGAGATCACAAGGAGGCAGAGAGGCAGGCAGGAGAGGGGAAAGCAGGCTCCCCGCTGAGCAGAGAGCCAACGAGGGGCTCCATCCCAGGACCCTGAGATGATAACCTGAACCGAAGGCAGAGGCTTAACCCACTGAGCCACCCAGGCACCCCTGGATTCCCTATGATTTATAACATTCTTTTTTGCATTAAATTCTACAAAAGACCTTGCCATGCTACGTACATTTTTTGTCCCGTTCTTAAGTAATTCTCATGTAAATATTTTATAAATATTAGACTCAAACATCAGATTCAATTAAATTCTACTAGAATGGTGATGGTATTAAAAAACAAATTTCAACCCAGTGAATTTTTTAAAGTTTTTTTTTTTACCTGTATAATTAACATATAGTGTTATATTAGTTTCAGGTGTTCAGTATACTGATTCAGCAATTCAATACATTACTCAGGGCTCATACGATAAGTGCACTTTTTAATCCCCATTACGCATTTCACTGATCCCCCCCACTCACCTCCCCCTCTGGTAACCACCAGTTTGTTCTCTGTTGTTAAGAATCTGTTTCTTGGTTTGTCTCTTTCTCTTTTTTTTTTTCTTTACTCATTTACTTTATTTCTTAAATTCCACATATGAGTGAAATCCTATGGTATTTTTCTTTCTCTGACTGACTTATTTTACATAGCATTATACTCTGTGGCTCCATCCATGTGGTTGTAAATGGCAAAATGTTATTATGACTGGATAATATTCCATTATATTATACTATATTCTAATATTCCATAATATTATACTATATTCTAATATTCCATTATATTATACTATATTCTAATATTCCATTCTAATATATATATTCTACTCCATATATATAAATTTAATGTGTGTATGTGTGTGGTGTGTATATATATATAATATATATTTATTACATATACATATATACATAAATATATGTAAAAATAAAATGTATTTATATACATAAATACAAAAATGTGTAGATAATACATACATATATACATCAAAACATACAAAAATAAATACATATATTTATGTTGATATATATATATATATATATAATATTTATCTATTCCTCTATCAATTTTAAACTGTGTTGGTTTTAACAATTCATGAAATGGGTAGCATCTGATTTAGCAGATAAAAAGAAGCTTCAAGAAGCTGTACAAAATGAAAGAATTTATAGGCAATAGAAAGCAGGAACTATAAGGAAGTTGTACTAGGCAAAAGAGTGGATTGGTTAAGAAAGACCACTTTCCTTAGGGAGTCTTAGGGGTTATTCAAGCACTTTACCTAACTAGTGCAGTTCAGGTAATTCCTGATTGACTGGTTTAAGATTCCATTTCTGGGAGAGCGAAAACTATACTTCTCAGTTTGGTGATGGAGGCTTAGCATAAGCAACTCCATTTTGGACATCTCTTATTTTATTTTTAAGACTGATTGATTAATTGATTGATTTAAAGATTTTGTTTATCTGACAAAGAGAGAGGGAACACAAGCAGGGAGAGCAAGAGAGGGAGAAGGAGGCTTCCTGCTGAGCAGGGAGTCAAAAGTGGGCCTCGATCCCAGAATCCTGAGATCATGATCTGAGCAGAAGGCAGCTGCTTAATGACTGAACCCCCCAGGCACCCTATTTATTTATTTTAAAGAGAGAGCACATGAATGAGGGAGGAGTAGAAGGAGAAAATATTCAAGTAGCTCCCTACTGAGTGTAGACTTCAGTGCAGTGTTCAATCCCATGACTCATGAGATCATAATAGGAGTTGAAACCAAGAGTCAGAAGCTTAACTGACTGAGCCATCCAGGCATCCCGGATGTATTTTTAACATATTCCTATAAAATAAGTATGAAACACTGTTATTGGAAACCTGGGTCAGTGTTGGTGTCCACATTTATCTTGGTATTAATGTATGACTGAATTTCCACATGTATGTGAGAATTCATAAAGCAAATAATACCTATGCAGTGTACATTGATTTACACTGTCAATGTATTCTTGAAAAGTTGAGTATAAATCATGTTGGATTTTTTTTTTTTTAAAGATTATTTATTTATTTATTTGACAGAGAGATTACATGTAGGCAGAGAGGCAGGCAGAGAGAGAGAGGAGGAAGCAGGCTCCCTGCTGAGCAGAGAACCCGATGTGGGACTCGATCCCAGGACTCTGGGATCATGACCTGAGCCGAAGGCAGCGGCTTAAATCACTGAGCCACCCAGGCACCCCATGTTGGATTTTTAAGAGCACTTCCAACTAAAAGTGAAGTTTGTATCATTTTAAAATTTAAATATTTGCTTGTCATTTATGTAAATGGGCTAAAAATGTTTTCTTGATTATGGGAAGGTAAAAAGCTGATTTCAGGAGAGAATCTAAGCTCTAAATGAAGGGATAATTTAAGCTTCTATAATTAAAACTCTAGTTTTTCAAAAAACTATGTTTTTTAGTCAGTTATGTGGTGATTGAAAGGCCGTTTGGAAAAATCAAGGAGCTGTTTGTATGGATTTCCTTCTTCTCCCTTACCTCCTTCTCCTTTATAGATTATCTATGAAAAAGTAGAATTGTATGGCTAGAAGGAAACTGATGGCTTGTCCAGTATGTATCATAGCATAAAGAACTTTAGCCACTCCAAACAAGAAATAATAAATTTTTAAATGTTGTAATATAGAAATACACATGATACAAGGGATTTTTAGGCTCTATATCCTTTGTGATTAGCCCAGTGTACTTTTCTCAGCCTTTTCTTATATTTCTCCATACCTAATTCTTTCAACTCCAAACTTTAATATAAGAGTGAAACAAAAACTCTAAAAATAGAAATCCTTTCTATTAAGAAAAAATGTTTATAATTTCTGTATATGGCTGTTGTTTGGGGAAATAAAAATAAAAAAGGAATATCTTCCTAACCCAGGAAACCTATTTACAAAAGCAATAGATAAAGAAATCTGTTTTATGATTAAGTAAGCATTAAACAAAGACATGATATGCATCATAAGTAATCCACCAAAGAGATCGCAAAGGCAGAAAAACATTTTAACCTTTTATATGGTCAAGCAGACACAAACTGTTACATCTATGTTCTGAAGATAAATGACAAATAGTCCTCAGGTAAGAGGACTAGACAGCATTATTGCCACAAATAATTCATCCTGAATTGATCTGATATTGGGGTGACTAACTGTGTTAGCTAATTGGTTTTATCCATAGGAAAGATAAGTTTCTTATTTTTTTTTCTTTTTAAAGATTTTTTATTTATTTATTTTGACAGGCAGAGATTACAAGTAGGCAGAGAGGCAGGCAGAGAGAGAGAGGAGGAAGCAGGCTCTCCACTGAGCAGAGAGCCCCATGCGGGGTTCGATCCCAGAACCCTGGGATCATGACCTGAGCCGAAGGCAGAGGCTTTAACCCACTGAGCCACCCAGGCACCCCGGAAAGATAAGTTTCTTATAGCTTATGACAGGAAGTAGTTTTGTAACTTGGAAGGAGGTGTCCATTGAAATTAGAATCTTCCCTTTCTACAGAAAGGAAGCTAGGAGTGCTGTCTTCCTGATGATTATATTCCAAAGAGATGGTTTACAGATTTTTGGGAAAACATTTATAAGTTTTGAGTCTGAGAAGAGTTTCAATTAGCACATGAAAATATTTATATACACTTGAGAAAGACAGAAAGAATTGATGATTACAAGTTTTCCAAAGTGAAAACTTTAAGATAAAGGGAGGTGAGAGGGAGTCTTCTATTTTCAGCAGGGAGAGCTAAGCCTCTATTCGTACTTACCTTTACACTGCCCCTTAAGTTCTGGTAGACAGGACTTCCACTTTATTAAGTTTGCTCTGCCCAGTGCATACTACTGCTTTAATAGTAGGTAATAGGACAAGAAAAAAAAAGTCTAAGAGTCAGGCTAAATGTCAAAGAAGGTTTAGGAAAAAAGACTGGAATGTTATGAAACTCTTGATTTCAGTAATTTTTCTTTTTGTTTCTTTGAGCTGTAATTTCTAAATCGATATGCTTTAATTTGAATTAAATGGTTGTCATTAAAAACTGTCTTTATCCTGATCTCTTTATTTGCAATTCACATCCCCAGTCTTCCAGTAATCCCTACTCAAAATGTATACGCACTTTATTACGCGTAATCTATAGAAACAAGATCCAAGAGATGCTCTGTGAACATGACTCTAGGGGCAAATAACCTTTAGAAGATCAGTGTGCAATTGCTTTGGAAGAAAAAGAACAAAAAAAAAGTCAGGGACACTTGGGTGACTTAGTCAGTTAAGCATCTGCTTCTGACTCAGGTCATGATCCTGGGGTCCCAGGATCAAGTACCTCATCAAGGTCCTTGCTCAGTGGGGATCCTGCTTCTCCCTCTGCCTATCTCTCCCCCTGCTTGTGCTCACTCTCTTTCTCTCTCTGATAAATAAATAAAATCTTTTTTTAAAAAGTTCATATTGAGGGGCACCTGGGTGGCTCAGTGGGTTAAGCCGCTGCCTTCGGCTCAGGTCATGATCTCAGGGTCCTGGGATCGAGTTCCGCATCGGGCTCTCTGCTCAGCAGGGAGCAGCCTGCTTCCTCCTCTCTCTCTCTCTCTCTGCCTGCCTCTCTGCCTACTTGTGATCTCTCTCTGTCAAATAAATAAATAAAATCTTTAAAAATAAATAAATAAAAAAAATAAAAAGTTCATATTGAATAGGGCCATTAAATAATTTTAATGAGTTGGGTTCTGCTTTTCTTCCCCCCCCCCCCTTTTTTTTTTTTTTTTAGTGAAAAGAATAAAATGGAACAGAAAATATCAGGGGGCATAGTACAATTATGGAGTTATACATTGTTCTGTGAAATATGTTTCACATTTATTTTTCTGTGTGGTGTTGGTGTGTATATATAAACTTAATTGTTTACTGGAGTTTTGAAAATAAGTAAATGAAAACCATAGAAATGACAACAAACAGAGACTATTCAGAGCTTGCTACAGCAAGGACATCAGCCACCATCACTTCCTTTCATAGAAACTCAAAGGCAGTCAGTTGAGAAGGAAATCTTGCAGTGAAAAAAGAAAGAGGGAAGGCAGGAAGGAAAGAAAGATGATTTCCAGTTATGCCCTAATAAGGATTATTGTCATGGGGAGGCTGGAGGTAGGCTAACTAGAAGCAAAACATCTTATCTGATTAGTTTGGGTAGTGTATTGGCTTCCTCTGATTGATCCCGAGTTGGAAGTGGGAGCAAAAGTTAGGGAAATTGGCTATCATTGACCAAATCTGACTGTTCTTAACAGATTGCTATAGAGGTTGTAGTCTGGCTTCTTGGGCCTCTCATCAGATGAGAGCTATTGTCATATATAGAATGGCCATTTTCCATGTGTATATTAGGTCCATCAGTAAAAATAATAAAAGTTTTAAACCCATAATCATCTACTATATACCTCACCTAAAATTCCACAGTGGAAATGAATACATTAAAGGGTTAAAAAAATGCTACATAAATCAATTTAACATTCTCTAGAGTACATTCATATCACAGATTATTTTGACCATCACGTCCCACTTTTATTCCATAATCCCTCTTAATTCATGGAGCTTATGTTACTTTGGGAAATTTATTTTTAATTTATATATATATATATTTTTCAACTTTAGTCTTCCTTCTGTACTTCCCACTTCAAATAAGTTGCAGGTTTTATCATTTGTCTTTTACCAGTATTTATCATTTCTGTTTTGGTTACAATTCTAATATCTTTTATTTTGCTTTTTTTGAATTATTCCAATAACTAATTTCAGGCTACTTTCTTGAATCTGTTCTTCTCATAGATTCCAGGTTAGTTTTACCTCTGTTACTTGACTCCAGAATCTTTATAGAATCTTATAGAAGATTCTATAAAGATTCTAGAATTCTCATATAATCAATTCCACTCTGACCAGTTACAAGAAAATGCATACTCTGGCTGTAATTTGCTTTTCCACTCATATCTTATAAAACCTTTTCTTGTTCAAGTTTATACCCCTCAGTCCTTTTGTAATGTATTTTCTGATTTCCATCTATAAAAGTCCTTTGCATTCATTAAGGACCATATAAAACTCAACTTCTGGGTTCTGGGGTGACTCAGATGGTTAAGCATCTGTCTTCAGCTCAAGTCATGATCCCAGCATCCTGGGATCAAGCCCCACATCAGGCTCCTGACTCAGTAGGGAGTCTGCCTCTCCCCTGCTCATTCTCTCTCTCTCTCTCTTTCTCTATCTCTGTATCTGTCTCAAATAAATAATAAAATGCTTAAAAAATGGTTTAAAATTCAACTTCTTTGAAACAGTCTTCTATGTTCATCTCTACACTTTCCTTCTTTCTATATAGGAAACATAGAAGACTGTTTCCTTCTTCCAAATTTCTAAATTCTAATTTCTGAATCTCTTCCTCTGGCTTTTCTTCCTCTGTATTTCTAAAACACTTTGAAGAGGTGACAGGGTGGCTCAGTCAGTTATGCCTCTGCCTTTAGCTCAGGTCATGATCCCAGAGTTCTGGAATTGAGCCGAATGTCTGGTTCCCTGCTCAGCAGAGTCTGCCTCTTCCCCCAGCTCAGCAGAGTCTGCTTCTCCCTCTGCCCCTTCCCTACCCCACTCTCATGCTTGTTTCTCTCTCTCCAATAAATAAATAAAATCTTCAAAAGAAAATAAAACACCTTGAATAGATAATACCACATTTTCAGATATTGCCTTGTGTTAAAATTATTTGTATGCATATTATGTAACTAATCATTTTTTGTCCTTACACATACACAAAATCTATACCTTGTTCAACATTTTAAACCTTTATAGCCCAAAATATCATGTCTTGCACATGCTATGAGGTTGAATGAATAAACCAAATACCTAACTTTTTTCTAATCTCACGTCTTCAAATGTCACAATTAATCCCTCCTTATCTGTGATTTTGCTTTCTGAGCTTTGAGTTACCTGCAGTCATCCTTGGTTTCGAAGCAGATGATTCTCCATGTGACCTATTGTCAGAAGGTACTCTAGCCTCATGCTGTGTCATAATGCCTCACATCGTTTCATCCTGTAGGCACCGTGTCATCTCACATTGTCACAAGAAGGGTGAAGGCAAAACAAGAAAATCTTTTGAGAGAGAGATCGTATTCACATAGCTTTTATTACAGTATAATTGTTCTATTTTATTATTATTTTTATTAATCTACTGTGCCAAATTTATTAATTAAATATGTCATTATTATGTATGCATAGAAAAAATAGTATATATAAGGTTTAGTACTATCTTCAGTTTTAGGCATCCACTGGGGATCTTGGAATGTTTCCCATAGCTAATGGGGAGCTACTGTATATCCCAAATACAACTTCGTATCCTTTTAAAATTGCAAAGCCATTCATCTTACTATATGAGAATAGTTAAAATGCAACTAACTTGCAAGAAGTTAGATGATGATTCAAATTTAAACTAAAATGTAGATGATTGATATAGGGTTCTCTCCTGAAAACACTAGAAACAGCTTGGAGCCTTAAAGTTAGACAGAAATAATGGAAAAGTCGTTGTTATAGTAGTCTCAGAGACCAAAACTATATGAAGAAATCAGTTCCAATAATACTACATGTACTTGTTGTTTCTATATTTATCACCAGGGCTCCAAAATACCTGATTAAATGTTATGTTTATCTCCTTCAGGAAATGCGTAGTCCGGTACATTTAGGATTCTCCTAATGACTAGTTCAGTGCATATGGGAGCTTGATACCTATTTCTTAGATTGAAAGAAGTTGTGTGCATAGTTCTAGGACTTAGTTCCATAAAGAGCTAATACTGTATCAGCATCATTATTTTTTTTGGAGTGCATTTACATTTAATGTTTGACTTATTCTCTGTCATAATATAGGACAAAATAAGTCTCATCTAGCCCAAATCCTTGATATGAAGTATACAACATAAAATTTAAGTATCTTCAACATACAGTCATACAGACAGCCATGGTCACCAACATCAAGGATACCAAAACCAAAAACAAAATTAAATTAAACAACAAACCCCAGAAACATGCAAGACATTTTATGTGTGAATGAGTGATATTGAAGGCCCCTAGTCTTCAATATAATTGTTTCTGAGTAATAAAAAAAAAAATAATGTTTTTATACCTATCCTCTGTTAGGGACTATGCTATGTATTTTACTTACATTTCTTATCATGACCATATAAATCGATAATTAATACTCTTGTTTTACTCTTGTGAGAAAACTGATCTATTTAGACATATCACACTAGCTCGTCCACCATCCTTCTCTTACTTCTTAAAAAAACGGTTTATTTTTATCACATAACAGGAAGTGTAGAGGCAGGTAATTGAAGATATTGGTTCAGCAATTCAAGAAGTCAGGGATGATTTCTTTGCAAGTCTCTTGGCCCTCCCTTCATGGTTGCAATATGACTGTGGTAGTTTGAGCTATCACTTCCTGTGTTCAGAAGAGAAAGAAAAGGACAGGAATGGATTGCAACATGCAATGTCTTTCCCTTTCTGTAAAGAAAGGTTTTGTCATAGTTACTACTATCAGATTCCTTCTTACTTTAAGGTGAACTAAAAAAAAATAATGAATTATAGCAATTTGTAAGAAGGTACATAATGCGAATGTACAACTCATGATTACGACAAAATGAACACCCAGAGCAAGAAAGAGAATATTGCCAGCATTCCAGAGATTCTCCTCTTGCCTTCTTTCAGTAAAAACACTAAGTTGGTTTTTGTAAAAGTTGGGATAATGGTCACTTCTGAGCGAGTGGAAATTGTGGTGATTAGGAGAAAACATGTTATTTTTTTAAAAAGACATATTCTGCTCATTTTTTTGAACTCTGGATTGTCTTAATTTGGTCTTTTGTAACAAATAAGAGTGGTTGATTCTTCTTACTTGCTTTATAAATATAACTCCAAATAATTAGAAGCTTTTTCACCATCCAGTAGATATAGTAAGAGAAATAATGTTTAGAATTTTTTGATGGCTGCTGTTAGGCTGCTAGCAGTTATGGTTCTTTCAAAAGAAAAATCCATTTACTTTGATTGCTATTATAGTTCAAAAAATATTGATCTACCCCTGCTTGCAAACTCTTTTAAACAGGTGGCTACAGAGATTTAGACAAAAATCTATACTTCACTTTGTTCTTTCATTCAAGGTACTTTAAACGAAAATATTTAAAGAATAGACGGGTTAAGTGAGGTTGAAGTGAACAATGCTGTGTTGACTCGTTCTCATAAAAAAGAATGCTTCCTGATACTTTCATTTAACTGTTCTATTATTAGACTCTAAGTTCCTAAGGGAGTGGGGTCGTGTCTCTTTAATTGACTCTATATCATGTTTAGTTCATTTCATGGATATGAGTATGACTGCTATGTGTGAAGTGTTTGTCGGGTATGCATCGTCAGGATACTTTTCCAAAGGCTTGTCTGTGCTTAGAATAAAGTCAGAGATGCTTCTTAGTGCACATGAGCTACCCCGTAGCTTCCAACCTCATGTCTTTCCTCACTCTTCGTTGTACTGTAACCCCAGCCATACGGACCTGCTTGAATTTTTCCAAAAGGATGTCTATCATCCTTTGGTCAAACTCTTCTCCTTGCCTGAAATGTCACAAACTACCACACACGCTACAACACCTCCCTCCACCACACACATCCTTGCAAACCTGCCCAATCTTAGTTTATGTTTGTTTTGTGTTTTGTTTAAAGATTTTATTTTTTTTTATTTTTTATTTTTTTAAGATTTTATTTTTAAGTAATCTCTATACCCAAGTGGAGCTCAAACTCACAATCTCAAGATCAAGAGTTGTAGACTATACTGACTGAGCCAGCCAGGCACCCCTTATGTTTCAGTTTTTAGAATCTTTCCGCTCCTAACCAGAATTGTTCATTTTCTTCCCATGCCTCCCATTATATTATTATTAAACAACATTATTTGTCACACTTTTATGTATTCGCATACTTGTTTGTTTGTTTTTTTCCTGGTGGGCAGTAATAGATGAAGTTTTATTCATCTCTACATCCCAACGTTAAGGAGAAAGTATAATTTCAAGACACTCTTCTTGAATGAACATACTAAGAGATGATTGAATGGACAGATGAATGAATGAGTGTGTGAATGAATATCACTGTACCTGAAAAAATGATAATGAATCTATCTATAGTTAGATGGTTTACTACTTGATAGCATCAACTGATCTGAAATTTCTACAATGAGAATAACCTTGAGCATATTCCTGGGTTTCCTAACCCCAACAGCCTGCCACATCGCCCTTTTCTCATACACACTGTACCTAGTCCCGGGTGGAAAGCAAATGCTGAGGAAGTCCTTTGAAGGACATTAAGAATATAAAGAATGGGTCAGGTTTTAAGAATACTACCTCAGGGGGCATCTGGGTGGCTCAGTGGGTTAAAGCCTCTGCCTTTGGCTCAGGCCATGATCCTAGGGTTCTGGGATCGAGCCCCACTTCGGACACTCTGCTCAGCGGGGAGCCTGCTTCCTTCTCTCTCTCTGCCTGACTCTCTGTCTACTTGTGATCTCTCTCTGTCAAATAAATAAACAAAATCTTAAAAAAAAAAAAAAAAGGAAAGAAAGAAAGAAAACACTACCTCAGGACAAGTCAGGGAAGTGGAGTCACTTGTCACTTTACATTTCACCTTTAGGCTTAAATCAGAATACATAGGGCATGTACTTAACTTCTCAAATCATCTTGGAGCTTTAAAACATTTACAGTTTGTGGCAAAGCTGTCAACCAGAGCATAGTTTGTTTTCATTCTCTTAAAAAATCTGTGCTAAGAAATTAAAAAATACACACTGGATACACCTATTTGACAGACTGACTCTTACAGACTCTTGTTTGTTTGTTTGTTTGTTTGTTTGTTTGTTTTAAAGATTTTATTTGTTTATTTGACACCAGAGATCACAAGTAGGCAGAGAGGCAGGTAGAGAGAGAGAGAGAGGAGGAGGAAGCAGGCTCTCTGACGAGTAGAGAACCCAATGCAGGACTCGATCCCAGAACCCTAAGACCATGACCTGAGCTGAAGGCAGAGGCTTTAACCTACTGAACCACCCAGGCGCCCTTACAGACTGTTTTTTAAGGGCCAAGATTATGACACACACTCCTTTGTGGCTATAGTTCCTAGCACAGTTCTTGGTACACAGTGGATACTTTAGCAAATATTGCACTGAAATTAGTTTGTTATACTTTGAAGTTGGTTAAGACCAGACTTTGGATTTTCTGACCTAAGAGATTATATCAAGAATTGTGTGTGTATATCTGTGTGTATGTGTGTATTTAATTGATTCCCACCTTTCCCTATTAAAATGTTTGGACAATAAAATTTATACAATAAGGAACTATTTAGTTAACATTGGTTCTCAGTTTTGGAATTACTACATTGGGGAATATTTTGAACTATTGTGAAATATGTTAATATTGTTAAATATGTTAATACTTAAATACCTACTTTCATATATTATTTCTTTTTAACTAAATCAGAGGATACTTAGTCTTTTCTCTAAAAATAACCTCATTCCATTGGGCCATGTTTTTCATAAAACCCCAGGAAGCCCATTGTCAGAAGAAAGTCTGATAATCACTGGGTTGGAAGAAAATGCCACACAACCCAAGTTCATAGATCCTTCCTTACTGTCTTAGTCCCTTTGCCCTGCTATAATAAAATACCACACTATGTAGTTTATAAACAAAAGAAATTTATTTCTGACAGTTCTGAAGGGTGAAAGTCCAAGAGCAAGGTACCAGATGTTTGTTTTTGTTTTATTTTATTTTGTTTTGTGTTATTTCTTGTTTCTTGTTTGTTTGCTTGTTTTTAGCATGGGGACCTTTTGTTGAGTTTTCTTTTTCGGTCATAGCTGTCACCTTTTCACTCTGTCCTCACTGGGACAAGGTATTTCTCTGAAGCTCCTTTTGTAAGAGTACTAATCTCATTCCTCAGGTCTCAGCCCTCTTGACATGATCACCCCCAAAGGTTCCATCTTCAAATACTCATCTTTGAATTTTGAGGAGACACATTCAGACATGACACCTATAAAAGCTGGCAAACGCCTTGTTTGTTTACACATATGTTAACTGTAGTTCCTTGGTATCCTCTCAATTAGAAACATGGGACTGGGGTGCCTGGGTGGCTTAATGGGTTAAAGCCTCTGCCTTCAGCTCAGGTCATGATCCCAGGGTCCTGGGATGGAGACCCGCATTGGGATTTCTGCTCTGTAGGGAGCCTACTTCCCCTCCCACCCCCCCACCCCCCCGGCCTGCCTCTCTGCCTATTTGTGATCTCTCTGTCTGTCAAATAAATAAATAAAATATTAAAAAAAAAAAAAGGAAACATGTGACTGAGATGATGGAATATAGTTTTATCATAAATATGTCAATGCAACCATAAAAACAGCTCCAAATTAATTATATGCCAAAAAACTTCATATTTAGAAGCAAAGAAAAGCACATTGTTTTTATCACCAATAAAGAGCTCTTAATTCTATGAAATGTGTTAAAGCATTCAGTAACTTTTTAAGGTCACATATGATTAAGAATTGAATAATTTTTAAAAATTCTTCTATTGGTTATATATCAAAAGAATGTATGATTTAACTATGGGCTACAGATATTCTTTTACACTAGCTCTGTTGGAAGAGGTAAACTTTGTCTCAGGGTATATTTAGAGCATTCTGAAGTTTGCATATTTATTTTTTATTAAATGGTTTTATCTAATCTGAAGTTTTTTAAATGTCAGGGTTTTCATCATGAATGTAAAGTACACATCTGTTATTGCAAATACATCTTTTATTACCTTACCTGGGAAGCTATAGATTTTATTCTCAAAAATCTTTTGAAGTTGACTATAGTTTCATTTGTCTGAGATGCTTGAAGGTGAGACCGAATTTAACTCACAAGGTCTTTTCTAGCTTCATGATTCCGTATTTCACAACCTTTGTAAGCCCGTTGCTAAGGTAATGAGATTCCCAAGAGGCTTCTTAACATTAAGAATCAGCAAAACTGCAAGTTTTACAGATCACTTTCTTTTAACCTACACAGTTTCTCTGTGAAGTATTTGAATTACAGTGTCAACTATTGTCAAGTCAGAGATTGATCAATGAGAATTTCTATGTCACTTTGAGGCCAGATGTGAGTCTTTGGCTGGAAATCTGATTGAATTTAAAATTAGAGTTTATTACTTTAGGCATCAAGGATCAAAGTTACTTGGTCACTATAGAAAAGGTGTTGAAAGAGTCCTGTTCTACAAATTTCAGCCACTGCCATTTAAACCTACATTTCCAATTTTGTTCTCAACTCATTGCAAAAGAGCTTTCCATAGTGCTCTGCTTCTATTTCCTCTGACCTCCCATCTTCACTTACTTTAGCACCTCTTCCCAAGCCTCTGATTTCTTTGCCTCCACAGCAGGCAAGAGAAAGAGCAGAACCAGGTGCTACTCTGTGAATGCAAACCTCTGACTGCAAATGAATGTTCACTCTGCTCCTTCCAATTTGAGTTGTAAATGACACACAGTATTTAGGTGACTCCAATGGAGGCAACATTTGTTAAGAAACCCCAACTCCACTTTGTATTCCAGGAGACAAAATACTCTAAGATAATGAAATCACCTATCAGTGGGATGCTAACAATTCTTTTTGTGTTGCATTAAGCAATCAGTGGTAAGCTACACTGTATCGGTCAGAAATACTGCAGGAAACAAATGGCACTTTCACATTAAGTCTATGTATATATGTTGACAGAAATTAAGGAAATTTAGAAGATGTTATACAGTATCTCTGGCTGTTGTCAGTACAACAGGGAGCTATGATCATCTTCAGGAATGATAACCACAGCTCTCAGAGGACAGCTATGTGAAAAGGAGACCCTGACATAAGCTTGGCTTTCAGTCAAGGGTTACAGCCATTCCATGGTCATCAGGCAGAGGAATTGGGAGAAAAAACGCCCTCTGGAACTCTCTTCTCAATCTCCTCATCCCATCTCTTGCTAGTGCCACTTGTTTCTTGACTACTCAATGCACACAGAGAAAGTTGGGTAGCACAAGAGCCTCTCTATTATGGGTCCAAGTGGGTCAACTCCTACTCCTACACCCAGTGGTAAAAAGCAAGAATAAAAAGATGGTGAATGGTTCTTGAGAGGTAATTAGAAAATATTCAGCACTCATCTTCTACCATTATAAGACAACTATAGAATTTAAATGATCCAAAAGAGTTAACAGGAACATGTCATTCCACGGTTTTCTATATATTTAGTTCTCCATAGCTGTAGGAATTTGTGATTGCATATATTGTTTACTAATAGAACCACATGTTTTTGTATGCTCCTCATTGCCTTTCTTCATTCTTTACATATTCCACAACTATCCTTTGAAAATCATGCTGAGAGAGGATATAGTCTGAAGAACACATATTCCATAACAACTAACTGGGTTCAAATCAGGCACTGGGGCACCCGAGTGGGTCAGTCGGTTAAGCCTCTGACTTCAACTCAGGTAATGATCTCAGGGTCCTGGGATCCAGCTAGTAGAAGACTCTACACCCAGCAGGGAGTCTGCTTCTCCCTCTCATTCTGCCCTGCCTCCACTCCTGCTCTCTGTCTCTCAGATAAATAAATAAAATCTTAAAAAAAAAAAAAAAAGAACTTTGCCTGGAATATACATGATATATAAATTATTGTTACCCTCATGTGTATAGATACCTGAAATACAAAGATCACTAAAAGCTCGTGGGAGAAGATAAATAAGTAAATAAATTATAGCAAAATTTATAGGTCAATATAAGTATGCCGTAGAAAGGAAAGGAAAAACTAACTGTGTTTATCAGCTCAGGGCAGTACTCATGGAAAAAGTATAACCTGACCTTGAGAAATACACAGGAATTTCCCCAGGTTATGCATACTAGAAGAATGCCTTATTTCTAGGCAGAGAAGATAGCATTCCTGAGGTCATGTGGGTGTGAAAGGGAACAGTAGGTGTCTCAACAGACATGACATTTAGGTTGCTTGTAGGAAAAGGATGGAAGACAAGACTGGAGAGACAGGAAAGATTTAGATTATGAGGACCTTCCACTGGAAAGGATTTGAAGAGAACTGAATAATTTTAAAAATTACTCTGGTGCCATGCAGAAGTGGGATTAGTGTGTTAAAGCATTGGAGACATAACCTCTTTTAAAAATAAAAAAATAAAAAATTAATTAAAAAAAAAAAAGAGCAGCAGTAAAAGCAAAAAAAAAATGTGATTAAATCTAACATTCATTCATATAAAAAAAAATAAATAAATAAATAAAATGTTGCTATCTTTTCTAATACAGGAATCAAGTTAATTCATCTATTTTCCCCAGTTTTTCAGTGTCTGGCCCACGTTATCCTCTGCATCCTTTCTCTCAAGCAGCATGGAACAGTGGAAAAGAGTGTGCTTACTGGAGTTATATAGATGTTGAATCTCATTTAAGCTCTTTCTGTGTATATGAGCTTGGTCAACCTCTCAGAACCTTGTTTTTTCATCTGTTAAGCTGGAGTAGTATGCCTTTTTCTGAGTGTTTCATAAGAAATGCATGACTTAAAACAGTTAAAGTATTTAGCAACCCTGTTGTCAAATAATAGTCACTCAATAATTGGAGCTAATATCCTATCTTCCTGGAAACCACATGTGTGTTTATACAACCATTAGCTAGCCCAGTCCCTTACCTAGTCCATTCACTGGTTGCCAGTGATAAGTCACAGGTCCTAGCTTTTTTTCCCTAGAAAACAGAGGCTGAGGCATAGCCAATGGATTAATACTTTATGGGGGAAGAAAGGAATGCAATTCCAAAACAGCAAAGATGAGGGATGAAAGGAATATAACAGGGAAATGGAGGAACCAAATATGGGGTTATATACTACTGGCTGTTACTGAGTTGGTCACAGCCTCACAAGAAACACAGCTACGTGTTTGGTCATTTGGGCCATGTGGGCCAGGTGTGTTTTGGTGCCATCTTTCTGGGGAGAGGGAGGTAAGCAATGAATCCACTGGTCTCCTTCCCATTTCCTGCCTCTTGTTGGTCAAAGTTCATCCCTCAGGCGTTAAGTTCTCCTCAATTCCAGGTGGCACTGAAAATCCTTAAGGGAGCTGCTGGGAAAATTTAAGCCTTTGCAATCCAATTGGATCAAATCTTGGTACTTCTATAGTTTTTGCTGCAATGAACAAGCTAAAGTAGAGTGTGTTGATTGTTGTTCCATGCCCCAAACATATATGGGCTTGAGGCAACTGGTAGTGTTAGGATAGCTGCTGTGAGAAGTGGCCATGTCCATTCTGCCACATTCCATTTGTTAGAAGCTAGTCATTAATGCTGTCCAATAATCAAAGAGAGGAGAATTTGCTTGCACCTTTGGATAGGAGGAGCATCAAAGAATTTGCAGACATGTTTTAAAACCACCACAGAACCATTTGAAGGCAAGATTCAAACATAATGCCTCATCACTCCCAAATACTTTGAGTTTTATAAAAACAAAGACTGTCCCACAAAACCACAAAATAACCATCCAGGTTGGAAAGTTGACCTTGATACAACACTATCAAATAATTCATGGACGTCATTCAAATCTCGCTAATGATCCAAAAAATGTCTCTTTTCCCTTCCTTGTTCAGGAGTCAACCCACAAAACTATTGCATTTATTTGTCATGTCTTTTTGTTATAAATAACACGTCCTTCAATCTGAGTCCAGGCAACCTTTCCTCCTATCCAGACTTAGCCCATGCATTCTTAACAGGAATACCACAGAAATGATTCTGCATCTTAGTGCATCACATCAGAAGGTAAACAATTTCCACATTTCCCGCACTGTTTATGTGAACTGTGATCACCTGGTAAAATTAGTGTCTTCTGGTTTTTCCATGGTAACATCGCCATTTTCACCTTTGTGACTGATACATGCTTCAAAGAGAGGTAACCCAAGACTACACTATTATCTTGTTTTTTTATTGAACATTCACCCAGAATCCAAAATCACTAACATGGCTACCGAATATTGATCTTCTATTTTTATTAATTCTACATTTTTTAAATTGCCATTCTACATGCAGAGCTTTCTCTCTCTCTCTCTCTCTATATATATATAGTTTTATCTATATATATATAGCTTTATCTATATCTATATCTATCTATACACATTTTCATCTTTATCTAACCTGTGTATATCCATATTTTAAATGCAAATTCACACAACTCCTCCACTCCAATTTCCCCTCATCATTCTTTGAAATTTTCTCTTTTTCTTCATCTCCTTTTTGATAATAAAAATTCTGGTTATCTTTATCCTCAAATTTATGCTTTTCACTATCCACTCATATATACTCGATCTCCCAAACTTACTGGCTGCCTTCTTGGCCTTACCTTTACTCGTTTGGCCCCCACCCACATCACCTAGTTGATCTCACCACCCTTCAATGCTTAGTGCCACCTTCACTGCCTTTGCTGTAGGCTGAATATTTGTGCCTCCTGAAATTTGTACATTGAAATCTAATGGTGTGATGGACTTGGAGATGGGGCCTTTGGGAGATGATTAGGTTATCAGAGTGGAATCCCAGTGAATGGGATTAGTGCACCAGAGAACTCCCTCACCCATTCTACCATGTGAGGATGCAGCTAGTGGAGAAGGAAACTTTTCCCTTCTAGGTTCTTTGGCTCGTCTAATAATTAAGTTGACATAAGACAGATTAATAGGAGAAAATGTTAATTTCATATTTATAAGAACCCCCATGATATTAGTCCTCTTATTAATAGTCAAGCAATTGAGGTTTATATACCATCCTGAGCTAAGGAGAAAGTGGGAAGGATCTGGGATTTCAAAGGGGAGGAAGACAATTTACAGGAAGATGGGGAAAGCTAATGTTTCTAAACAAATATTTGCCATGCTGTGCAGAGACAATGGGACACAAAGAGGAATTTGAACAAACAGGCCTTGCTGAATTCCTTCTGGCTTACCACACCTAGCTGATACTCTTTGTAGTTATTTTCAGTGATAGCTGTCTACCAGGCCAGGCCCTCTAACTAAATGCTTTCAGGCAGTTAAAAGGGAGGCAAAAAGCTACTCCTGAGTCCCTTGGGCCTTGATTGACTTCAAGTCAAAACAATCCACACATCAAAGTGCACACTCTGGTAAGTCCTGTCCTGGACCCCATCACAGCAAAAAAAGGCTATCTGCGAACCAAGAAATAGGATGTCACCAGACACCAAATCTCTAGACATTTGATCTTGGACCTCCCAGCTCTTACAGCCCAGAGAAACAAATTTCTGTTTTTCATAAACCCAGCCTATGGTATTCTGTTAAAGTAACCCCGACGGACTCAGCTTCCAACCAAGTCACCACCTATAGAAGGAAAGAAAAACAAAAAGACTACATATCTTTATTGCTACTGCTCATCTTCCACCTAAATACCTTTCCTTCTTTTCTCTTCTCCAATCCACTCAGTGAAATAACTCTAAGCACAAGGATCACCTTTACCTATTTACCAACCTCCAGCTCCAAGAGGGCTTAGCTATACCTCCTTTGTGCCCTCATTTAAGAGCAGAGGATACAACTTATTTATCTTTATATCCATAATACTTAGTATCATTTTGATACATATTAGAAACAAAACAAATATTTCATAAATGGGAAATTAAAGAATGAAAATTCCTCCAGTATAACTTACTGATTTAGACTTTGTGGGGCATGGGGTGGCTTGATTGGTTAAGTATCCGGCTCTTGATCTCAGCTCAGCTCTTGGTTTCAGGGTTGTGAGTTCCACACTGGTTGTGGAACCTACTAAAAAGAGAGAGGAAAGAAAGACTTTGTTTTGCACATAGACTCTGCTATACACAAGTTTTGTGAAATTGTCTGAGTTAGTGTCTTTGGGATGTTACAACAAAAATACCATAAGGTAGGTGGACTAATAACAACTATCTCAGTCTAAAGACTAGAAAGTCTAAGATCAAGGCTCATTTCCTCATCCATAGATGACTGTCTTCTCTGTATGTCCTCACACAGCAAAAGAGGAAAAGGAGCTTTTAAAATCCTCTTTTATAAGGGCACTAATCCCTTATAAATAATGAGGCTTCTAACCTCATGACCTAATCACCTCCTCAAAACTCTACTTCCAAACACCATCACATGGGGGATTAGGTTTCAACATATGAATGGGGGGTGGGGGAGGGCAATTATTCAGTCTATAGCTATGCTTATCTTTTTTCTTTTCTTTTTCTTTCTTTTTTTTTTTTTTTTTTTATGGAACACTTCATGAATTTGCATGTCATCCTTGCACTGAGGCCATGCTAATCTTCTCTGTATAGTTCCAATTTTAGTTAGTATATGTGCTGACGAAGCAAGCACCATACTTATTTTCTGATTCTCAGCTTTCTCATCTGTAAATGAAGATGACAATTAATTCCATCACAGAGTTATGAGGATTAAATTACATAATTAATGTTGAAAAAAGATTTCCACAGTGCCAATACAGTTTTCATGCTCAAAAAATAATAGCCACTATTTTTAGTTATTGTTTGTGACTGTTTCTACTGTAATAGTCATCTGTTGCTTATTAACTATTTGTTCAGATATCAGTTTCACCTTTAAAAAATTTTTAAAGACACTGATATATAATAGGTAGGTATTTATTGTACTTACTGCACATATTTCAGTATGAGAGTACTGTGGCAACAAAATTACATCTTTGTTGAAAATATATCTTTGATAGATGGCTTTTATGATATTGAGGTATGTTCCCTATATCCCTATACTGTGTAGAGTTTTAATCAAGAAAGAATGCTATATTTTGTCAAATGCTTTTTCTGCATCAAGAGGATCATATGATTTTTGTCCCTTCTTTTATTAATATGATGTGTCACATTGATTGATTTGCAAATGTTGAACCACCCTTGCAGTCCAGGAATAAATCCCATGTGGTGAGTAATCTTTTTAATGTACTGCTGGATCCTTTTGTCTAGTATCTTGGTGAGTGTTTTAGCATCCATTTTTATCAGCATTATTGGTCTATAATTCCTTTTGGTGTGGTCTTTGTCAGGTTTTAGGATCAAGGTAATGCTGGCCTCATAGAATAAGTTTGGAAGTTTTCCCTTCGTTTCTATTTTTTGAAACAGTTTCAGAAGAATAGATGTTAGTTCTTCTTTAAATGTTTGGTAGAATTCCCCTGGGAAGCCATCTGGCCCCGGATTCTTGTTTAGGGGGAGGCTTTTGATTGCTGCTTCAATTTCCTTGCAGTTTATAGGTCTGTTCAGATCTTCTATTTCTTACTGTTTCAGTTTTGATAGCTTATATATCTCTAGGAGTCTGTCCATTTCTTCCAAATTGCCTAATATGTTGGCATATAGTCACTCATAATACGTTCTTAAAGTTGGTTGTATTTCCTTGGGGTTGGTCATGATTTCTCCTCTTTCATTCATGATTTTATTAATTTAGGTCCTTTCTCTTTTCTTTTTGATAAGTCTGGCTATAGGTTTATCAGTCTTACTAATTCTTTCAACAAACCAGCTTCTAGTTTCATTGAACTGTTCTACTGTTATTCTGATTACTATTTCATTGATTTCTGCTCCAGTTATTATTTCTCTTCTCCTGCTTGGCTTAGGCTTTATTTGCAGTTCTTTCTCCAGTTCTTTTAGGTGTAAGGTTAGCTTATGTATTTGAGACCTTTATTTCTTGAGAAAGGCATCTATTGCAACGTACTTCCCTCTTAGGACCGCCTTTGCTGTATTGGAAAGGTTATGAAGAGTTGTGTTTTCATTCTCATTAGTTTCCATGAATTTTTTTTTTTTTAATTCTTCTTTAATTGACCCATTGATTTTTTAGCAGGATACTCTTTAACCTCTAAGTGTTTTATTTCCTTCCAAATTTCCTCTTATGATTGAGCTCCAGTTTCAAAGCATTATGATCTGAAAATATGGGAAACAAACTGAGGATTGCTAAAGAGAAAGTGGGTAGGGGATGCAGAACTGGGTGATGGGCATTAAGGAGGGCACAAGATGTGATGAACACTAGGTGTTGTACGTAATTGATGAATTGTTGAACACTACATCTGAAACTAATGATGTACTTTGTGTTGACTAACTGAATTTAAATAATAATAAAAAAGAAAATATAACTTTGATTTTCAAAAATCAAGGAACAAAGGAAAAAAAAATATGGTTGGTTTCAAAACAGTAGAGTAAGCGCTTACTCTCACTTCTATTCCAAAGATTTTAGAAAACATATTTTAAAAATTCACTGATGCTTAAGAATAGAAAGAAGAAGTGTTAGTTGTAATGAGACTATAGGGGAATCCTAACAAAAATTTATATAAATAAATGTGTAAAAATATATACAGAATATAGAGGTAAGCTGAGAATTTCATAAGCCAGTGTCATCATGGGAGGCTATTGCTATGGCTTCTGTGCAGGAAGACCCTGGGCTTCGGGGCTAGAAGCCTCCAGGAAGGAGTGTCAGCAGTTCTGAGAAACTGCAGTGATGACCTCAGAGGAAAATATTTCAGAGCCAGATACCCAGATATGGAGTGAGAGTCCAGTGCAATTATCAAGAGGGAGGGCTCCCCAACTCAAAATGAAGACCACAAAAGTGAACTGCACCACAGCTCAACAGAGGGAAAAATCTACACCCAGAACTACAGGTGGTTCTGACATTAGAAGAAATAAGCCTGAAGGTGGCGGGTGGTGAAGGTGAAGATGGGGAGTGCCGGACCTGCAGAGTTGCGGCAAAGCAATCAGATAAAAACAGTTATTTGTCAGCTTGCTCAAAACCAGCAGTCTTGTTCTTTCCTCAAGTACCTCCTCCCATACTTTCATCACAGGATCAACAACAATTATAATTTACCACTTTCTCTTTAAACATGCTGCTTTAGAACTTTCATTCTGCTCTCTTCATACTCTTCTGCTTATACCCAAGGGAATGGTTGAAAGAGGAATAAGAAAATTATTTTAAATAAGTATATTAGATATCCTCAGAAATAAAAGGAGAAATTGCATTCATGAAAGAATAGTAGGAGGTTATGAAACAATAAAAAGTAATAATAATCATTAAATATTCAAAAAATGACATGATTTTTCAGTATTAGGTTGATTTGGGATTAGATAAGCATACACAGTGAATTAGTAAATCAGAATATGTATACATACATTAACACACACACACACATATACATATATATATATATATATATATTTCTTCAAGAATGCAGAACAGAGAACTTCAAAAATAAGAATTTGAAAGATTGAGCAACATGAAGGCTAAATCCCCAAATTCCAATATTCAATGTAAATGAATTTTAGAGAGATGAAAGTACATAAGAACAATATTTTAAGGGAAATAATGGTAACAATTTCTCAGCAGGTAAAAAGAAATTTACAAGTTATTTGACAGAAGAAATCTATCAAGCACCAAGCTTTAAATAAATAAATAGATAATAAATAAGTAACAATACCTAGGTAAATGATAGTGACATTAAAAACATCAAGTCTAGGGGCTTCTGGGTGGTGTAGTAGATTGAGTGCTGTTTCAGCTCAGGTCTTGATCTCAGTTTCTTGGGATAGATAGAAGTAAAATATTAAATCCAGTGTATTAAAGGAATCATTATAGCCATCTGTGGCATCTGATAAAAATACACAGGTGTTCCAAAATAAATCCAATGTGCTCGCTTCGGCAGCACGTATACAAAAATAAATCCAAAATTATTGTTTGGTTAGAAAAAGAGCAAGTTATAGAATAACAGTCACAGTATACTACAATAAAATTATAATGCATATGTAATGTATGTATTATAATACATAGTTTTAGAGAGGAGTTTAATATTTACATAAATATAGATGTTTATAATATTTCATATGATATATGCCTATGTATAATTATAAAAACATGGGAAAACAACTGGAGAGACCATTCTAATTGGTGCTGGTAGATTATAGAAAAATCGGGAATGTGTGATTGTTGGAATATCAGGATAGAAGCCATAACTTTATCTCAAAGTTTTATCTTTTAAATTGTTTTTCCATCATTTGAAGACAATGTGATTTCATGTGACTTAAAAATAAAAACAACTACCACAATAATTTGCTATTGACATTCTTAGCTTCACAATGAAGATCCTAGACAGTTGGAGTTTCTTTGAATGTCAGCTGAAAGAATGCTTTCGTGTGCTTTTAAGAGAATTTTTTCAACCTTCTTCAATTTAACTCATATAGAAACATTTTTGGAGGAACATATCTGGGTGATTTGGAATGCAGAATTGATTCCTGCCCTAAGAAGTTTTTTTTGACAGGTATAGTTGGGGAAATAATTCAACCAGCAAGTGTCAGGGAGACTGGCAGATCCTACAAGAAAGTTATTCACTGAATGCTGTAGGAACATTAAGATGAGCAACAGTACCTCATATCCTGGTCACGACCTAAGGATTTACTGTATCATGTACAGATAACAAAAATAAGAAATGTTTTGGGGGTTTGGGGAAAATACTGAGATGTGTATGTGTGTGTGTGTGTGTATAGTGCAGACAAAAAATTGAAATTTTCTGTTAGGCACAATCACTAGCATGTGTTTTGATCACCCCAGATTCCCCATCTACAAAATGAGAGAACTACATTTATTGTTTTCTAAAGATCATGTCATTAAATTATAGTTGTAAGAGTAGCACAAAAAAAAAAAAAAAAGGTTGGAAAACATATTCATCTTTTTTGTTCTGAAATATCTCCGATATAGAGAGTGTACATCTACCAAACTGGTCATATGGGTAGCATGTGCCTCAAACCCCTGGAAGGTGACTTGTATCTTCTAATTTTTGCAGAAATTGAAAAAGAAAGTTGTGGTGATCCTGGTACACCCTTATATGGAATTAGAGAAGGCGACGGATTTTCTAATCGTGATGTTTTAAGGTTCGAATGCCAGTTTGGGTTTGAATTAATTGGAGAGAAATCCATTGTTTGTCAAGAGAATAACCAATGGTCTGCAAACATACCCATCTGTATCTGTGAGTACCAAATGCTTTGCTTTCAGATAGCATATGTTACCCTGTCCTTGCATATAATTGCTTTTGTAATTAATTGCAAAGAGCTGGAACCGTGTAATTATTTTTGAACGAGTAGCACTTTGTGATACTATCTTTAACAAGTATGCTTATGCCAAATTATAAATTTCATTAAAGATTTAAATAAAGTTAACATAGTTCACTTGGTAATTGCAAAGTATATGTTACATGTGTTCTTATAATGTTTTATTGGTGGCATTTTATACTTTATAGATAACATACTTCTTACAGAAATTATACATCTGAGCTAATTCTAGTAGATTCATTTATTTTAACAAGATAGTATATGCTTATTTTCGATCAAAAGCACTTAAAATATTTAAAGCTTATATTCTATGTATAATACATTAACTTATTTTTTTGCTTGTAGATGCTCACATTAATACATGCTCTCTGCCATTTATTTATATTGCACAGGGAAAAATTCATTAATGTTTATGATATAGAGTATGCTTGGATTAAAAGAATATGTTTCTTTAAATACATTAAAACATTGCAATTTAACTACAACAAAAATATAATTTATATTATCTATTGATGCGCTTTCAGTTTCAGCTAAATACCAACAAAACAAATGAAACTTATCAGTTATAGGTGTAATATTGAAAATTTTGCATCTGGGCTTTGAATATTCACAAATGGTAACATATAAAGCCAATACTCATGAAAATAAAAATAATTTTCTGGTTTTCAAATTTAAGATATTTCATCTGTATCTAACTTACAATGTTTTTCATTTGTGAAAACTTTCATTCTCTAAAAGGCACAAACTTTACTTCAATATTTAACTGTTTTTTTTTTTTTTAAAGTAGCCTCTTTCAAGACCTACATTCATCTCCGTTACAATATGTGCTGCAAAACATGTATTTTCTTTTATTGGAAATGTTGCTTATTTAACAATTTAAAATTATTTCACATTTTTAAAAGTAACAGAACTTTTAAAGAGACTAGAGGTCATTTTCTAATAGGTATTTTTGCATGGTTAAAAAGAGAAAAATAGAATCAAATACCAAGTAAGCACTATTGTTTCTCAGGATACTGTCTGGATACGTATTGCCATGATACCTAATCTCACGTTTTAGCAACGTGAGTATTTTTTGAATGTGGCAGAAATTACCCCAATTAAAATATGTTTTGGGAGCTCTTTAGAAAATGTAGGAGAGGAAGAGTGCATATAACCCTTCTCCTTTTAGGGCCAGTGTTCATCCCTGACCAAGATCACCTTGTGAAGTTTCTACCGAGCCAGGGGATGTAGCTCAGTGGTAGAGCGCATGCTTCGCATGTGAGGTTTCTACCGTAAGAGAAGAAAATGTATTAGGAGAGTTTGATTGGATTCTCTTAGCATTATATAGTAGTAATACTTCGAAAGACTTAAAGATCCTTAATTCTAGGTGTTCTTCCAAGGAGACAATTTTGTGTACTATTGGAGAATCTATTAATACAATATACCACATCAAAAATGAAATTATTTTTTTAAATTTTATTTTATTTTTTCAGTGTTCCAAGATTCATTGTTTACATATCACAGCCAGTGCTCCATGAAATACATTCTCTTCTTAATACCCCCCACCAGGAAACTGTTTTTAGTCCTTTTTAAGTCATTTTAAGAGGTATTAAAATACATTTAATACAATATTTAAAATAATGCTGACTAAAACAAATTTAAACTCCTGAAAATCTGGAAGACACTTTTTTTTTACTATTTTAAAAGTAAGTAGGCCCTGCAACTTGCTATATGATAAATATGTAGCAATTAATAGTTTTCTATACACCAATAGCTAATTTGAAAATGTAATAGAAAGCTAATTTATTCAGAAAAGTAAAATTGTAAAATATGTGGAAATAATTCTTGCATAAACCCATATAACCTATAGAAAATTACAAACTTATTCAGAAAATAATATTTTATGAGAAAAACATAGGTAGATGCCATATTCCTGAATAAGAACACATTATATTATTACATTATAATAAATGTGAATTATATGAATATTGCTTTGAAAGTTCAATAAAAATCCTAACATAATTTATCTGGGGACACACATTCTTTAGGAATGTATTGACATGCTGCTAGGTTTAAAAAAAAAAAAAGTAGAATTGATGTGAGAATTTTTTAAAAGAAAAGTGCTTAAGTGGCCTTCAAAGTATCATATTAAGTTGCTGCCATAAAATTAGTGTGATACTCACAGAAATATAACCCTGGATCAAAGGAAGTGTCATTAAAAACTGTCTAATATAACAAAGGGTTTAGAATAGAGATCATTTAGATCAGAGATTAACAAAATAAGGTCTTTGGGACAAATGTAGCCTGAAGCCTAATTTGGTAAAGTTTTATTGGAACATAACTGTGTGTTTTCATTTACCTATTGCACATGGCTGATATCCTGCTACTGCGGCAGTGTTAAGTAGTTGCAAAAGAGACGATGTGGTTTGTAAAGCCAAAGCATTTACCATCGGTTCCTTTACGGAAGGTTTGCGGACCCTGTCTTTAAGTCAAAGGCAGTAGAATCAAATGATTCCAGGATGCAGGCAGGTAAAGGTGTGAAAGGAATAGGACGAGGTAGGTATGCACCCATGATGGAAGTGGTGGGGATCTGGAGTGCATTAACTTTTTCAAAGAAGCTAGAATTCCTGACTTTTTCCCCTCAAATGTGAAGTAGGACGATTTTAAAATGTGATTTCAAATTTTTGTACAGGCACAAGCAAAAATCATACCAGACACATTTGCAGTCTGGATGCAGCCCAATGGCTATCAGTTTCCAAGACCTGGTGTTAACTCCTAGCATCATTCCATACAGAAGAAGCAAACTTAGGTTAGAAATTACATTTAAAATGATAAAAAATTATACATATATAGTAATAAACAACTGATTATATATATATATATATATATATATAATTCCTATCATTCTTTTACATATGTTACATATTTTACACACATATATATAGGTATGGTTACATTTTGTCTTTATATTTCTGTAACTAGAGACCTTTGTTTTTTACCCTTTTTCTACTTCCTAAATGTTCTGTTGATCCTTTAGCTCAGATGTTTTTAAAAGTTAAAAGAAAACTGAGGGGAGGTGTCCAGCAGGGGCAGGGAGAGACTTCATCTTAGTAAGATGTGAAAGTTTGTCTTTCTAGTGTTAGCAACTAGTGGTGATAGCTATAAAAGCTAATTTGTCTTCTTATCTGTGTTTTAAACTCTGAGAGCCATGGCAGGAATGAACCTTACCTAAGCACCAACCTCTCTCCAAGTTTTGTCTGGGCTACAACATCCTAGTTCTATTAATATCCGCATAATATTTTTTGTCTTCAATCATTTCCTGAGGATTCTTGCTTTATATGAAAATCTCTAAATATTTTACCAATTTTCTTTCTTAAGCATAGAAACAAAAACTTTGTATAGAACGCCAACACAAATATGATAAATGTCAAAATAAATTGCCTTTATTACTCCCATGACATTTTCTTGCATATTTAAGCATACAGTCACCCAAAGTAACAGTTTGCCTCTTAATATGTGAATATGGTAACATTTTTTTCTGTTTTATAACTTACATTTTTTAATATTATTTTTTCAACCTGCTGATTGATTACCATAGTTGTGGCAAAATAATGTATAATAAGAATAAAATATAATAAGTAAATAAGGTAAAGTTTAATAAGGATATGGCAAAATAAGGTAGAATATTACTTTTGAAAATTTGTTGTATTTTACAATCTTATTTTAACAGTTCCTTGTCTGTCTAACTTTACTGCACCAATGGGAACAGTGCTTTCTCCTGATTACCCAGAAGGGTATGGAAATAATTTAAACTGCATCTGGACAATAATCTCTGATCCAGGGAGCCGGATTCATCTTTCTTTTAATGACTTTGATCTGGAATCTCAGTTTGACTTCCTTGCTGTTAAAGATGGTGACTCTCCAGACTCCCCAATTCTTGGAACCTTTACTGGGGCTGAGGTGCCTTCCCATCTTACCAGTAATAGTCATATACTGCGATTGGAATTTCAAGCGGACCATTCAATGTCGGGACGTGGCTTTAACATCACTTATAACAGTAAGTTTATTTTTTCCGTAAAACATATTTCTACAATGTAGAGCTAGAAAGGAATCACATAAACCAGCTCTCTTCCTCCACAGAACAGGAAACTTGAACAAATCGTATATATGTATAAAATTGTGCCAGGGAGTCATTTAGTTCTTGATTTCCAACCATATTTTACTCCCAGTTGTGTCATTTTTCTGTTTGTGAGAAGCCCGATATTAAGGAAACCTACTATATATCATATACTTTGCTCCATTATTGGTATGCAAACATATAGATGAGAGAAATCTTTCTTTCAAAATATTCATAAACTGGGGCACCTGGCTAGCTCTGTCAGGGGGGCACAGGACTCTTGATCTTGGGGTTGCAGTTTCAAGCTCCATGTTGGATGTAGAGATTACTTAAAAATAAAATCTTAAAAAATAAAATAAAAACCAAAATATTTATAAACACATGGGGAACCTATAAACAAATGGTGACAGAACAGAATTATAATTCCAAAGAAAAAAACTGTAAGGCTGCCAGAAACATTACAGAGCAGGCAGTCATTAACTTAGGGGCAGCAGACCACTGAGCTGATTTAGCAAGGCCACCACCAGAGAGAAGTACCTTAGAGATTAAGTGTGTCATCTCTACAGTGAACCTATGCAACTTCAAATCTTGGCTCTGCTCCATTCTTAGGTTTAATAAATGAGCCTCAGTGTTCCTGTCAGTAAAACTATATTTAGGCTTTTGTAAGGAATCTATTAGATGGTGCATCTAAATAAGTTAGCATAAAATATTTGATACCTAGTAAATGCTCAATAAGCATTAGCTGTCATTTGTTTAGTTGCCTTTTGAACTATCACCTTAACATCTTATTTAATTGTGTTTATTATATTGCTTCCTTTTGAGATTTCTTTACGTTAAATAACCTTATCCAGATAAGAGTTAAATAACTCTTACCTATCACTCATATTCTTTGTATTTTTCTGAAAAAAAAAAAAAATGGTTTGAATATAGCAAAAAAAAAAAAAAAGAATCACATGAAGGAGAAAACATCTTAGTGTATTTACACCCTTACATATTAATGCTTCTGTTTGCAAATGTTTCTAAAGCCATAGAATGAATACTAGTGACTCTCTGTTTTTTTCTTCCTTGATGCTACCACACTGTCAGATATTGACCAACTTGATGAGTTAATATTTGTGTCATATAACAATAGGATTATAGTTTCCTGCTTTAAAAAAAAAAAAATGGCATCTCTAACCTCCACCCCCACTCATTCAGTGCTGAGCTTTGGTTATTAGTAACAAAAAGCAATTACTGCCTTTTCAAAGTGTCACTGGTGGTGAAGTTGTCAACATGTAATTGCACATCATTAAAGTTAAATTAGCTGTGACATGTGTCATACAAACTGTTGTATAAAATAGTTGCTTCATCTGAAAGTCCTTTAAACAATACTTCATTTATATGTATAAAGGTATGCATATATACACATATATATATGCACTTATCCATCTAAATTTTCATTTTATCTTAAACACATATAATTTTTAACTTTAATGTTTATGGTACCTTCAGGATATTATGGAAATATGCCTCCTTGTTTCTTGTTCTGTTTCTCAGTAAATAATATAATCCATCATATGCAAATTCTTATATTTAATGTTTTCTACTGAAATTATATTTTTCTGAAATAAATACCTACCAGGCATTATATTAGGAACAACAAGGCTTAATCAATTGAGGTTTTTGGCACACACAAAAAAATAATAATTAGAAAAAAAACAGTATACCTACAAAATATATTTTGTATATTTTAGAAGTTACTTTAATGTTCTTTTATACTGTTTAACTTAAAAATGAGGAGAATGAATAATAAAGCTTATATAATTTATGAATAATATCAAAGGGATGATTAGTGAGAGACTTTAAAATTACTTCCTGTACTTATGTAGCATGAATATAGAAATAATTGTAAATACCTCATAACTATGTTGTACACATTCAGACTTTGCTATTTAAATGTTCTTTCATTTATCTCATAATAATTTAAATATTTATGGTACATACTTGGTCATCCAGATGAATAAAGAGAACAATTTGGAGGACTCATGTAATCTATAATTTTGAAAGATTAAAATTTGCACATCGTCCCTATACTTCTGCTACTTGCTAAAGATTGGCTAAATATATCCTGGCAGACACAAAATAAAATAAAGTGGCCCTGAATTCAAGAACTCACGTTCTTTTGAGACCTGAGATGAAAACCCAAGATACAGTGTTGTTGAGAAAAAATTAGAAGTCAGAGTGAGGGATACATTTCAATCCTATCTCTATGACCTGAGGCCAGCTACTTATCTTTTTATGAATCTCATATTACTCTTTAGAGCTGTAAATGTTAAATTAGATTATAACTTTTCCAAAGCTTCTTTCACTGCCTCAAACATGGTAATTGCAAGACTTAGCTCCCTTCCCTTTTTCTAGATGGCAGAAAATAGATGACAAATGGAAAATTATAAAGAAATTTTAAGACTTTCATACCAGTTTGAAACTTTTCACTATAACTTCACAAGACTGTCTCTCCATTCAAAAGACTGAATCATAAGAAAAGCTTGCAAAGAGATGTAGTCAACCTGCTATGTATTCAGAATAATTGGAATTCTGACTGGTTTATAGTGGTAATTTTTACCCAGCCAAAGCCTAAAAGCCTAATGATCTCCAGAAATAGGCAGAAGCAGTTCTATTTTGAAGTGTAATCTAGAGTATAATTCATATTTTAAAAGTCACACCTATTTACACCATAGGCAAACAGGTAGGGTCAAAGGAGAGCCACCAATTCCTTTTTTTTTTTTTTTAATAAATAAAGGCTGTTCTAGAAATAAGCATAACTTTTCTCAAAATCAGTTTTTCTCAATGCAAATATATAAGGGTTCGTCTCATACTGCCTGTTTGTGTGTTTTTGTTTGTTTGCTCTTCTCAAGCATTTGGACATAACGAGTGTCCTGATCCAGGAATACCAATCAATGCACGGCGGTTTGGGGACAACTTTCAATTAGGAAGTTCAATTTCAGTTATTTGTGAAGAAGGATTTATTAAAACCCAGGGAACAGAAACAATTACGTGTATACTTATGGATGGAAAAGTAATGTGGAGTGGACCCATTCCAAGATGTGGAGGTAAGTGAAATGGCCAGGGAAAATTATAACCCCATCATAATTGTGCACTAGAACCCATCACAGGGAATGCACCATTTACCAGGACTATAGTAATCCTTACGATAAAATATTATTTAATAATGTACATTAGGCATATTTAGTGAAGCAAATTACACTTAGTGTTTCATGTTAAAATAAATTTTTAGAAATCTTTTTAGAAGTCCCCTTTAAAGAAAGGAACTCTTACCAAAAGATATACTTTAATAAATGGTAAATTGTGGTTGTATGTAGATATTCTCCTTATAGAGTTATAGTTTAGTATGCCTTATAGTTTCTAGTCATCCTCTTTCATGGGATTTGAACTATTCACAGTTTAAACATTTAGTTTTCAAAAATGTGTTAATAACAGGACACCTGGGTGGCTCAGTCGGTTGAGCGTACAACTCTTGGTTTCAACTCAGGTCAGGATCTCAGGGTTGTGAGATCAAGCTCGGGCCAGGCTCCTTATTCAGTGGGAAGTTTGTCTGAGATTCTCTCACTCTCTCTGCCCCTTCCTCCAGCACTCACTTGCTCTCTCTCTCTTTGTCTCTCAAATAAATCTTTAAAAAAAAAAATGTTAACAATGATTAATTGAAATAAATAAATTTATTCTAGAGCAACCATTATTTAAAATGTATAATTTTTGTGGGCATAGTTTGCTAAACACTTTTCTTCAGTTTTGATTTGTTCAATAAGATATAGTTAAGAAAGTTCAGGGCAATATATACATGTATGTAATGTGTGTATGTGTTTGTGTGCAGTATGTGTGTATGCAATGTTTAAAAGTTTATATCTTTGAATATAGACACTCCTATAAAGTCACAAATTATATTGGAAAAGAAAAGATGATCCTACTTAAAAATAAAATATATCAAGTATAGTGTTTCAATTTAGAATCTTTAGGAATGTGTGTATGGGGTGTGGAGCTTCAATTTAGAATTGTCACAATATAGGGTGCCTGGGTGGCTCAGTTAAACTTATGCCTTCAGCTCAGGTCATGATCCCAGCGTCCTGGGTTTAAGCCCCAAGTTGGGCTCCCTAATTACCAGGGAGCCAGCTTCTCCCACTGCTTCTCTTCTGCTGGTGTGAGTTCTTTCTCTCTGTCTCTCTTTCTCTCTCCCTTTCTCTCTCTCATGCTCACCCTAACCCTCTCTCTCTCAAATTAATAAAATCTTAAAAAAAAATTGTGACAATAAGAATTAACTTTCTGTATTGTGCTTTTCTCCTTCCACAGCAGTACCTAAGACTACATATGTTTTTTTATTTAGAGAGATATGGAAGAACTTTTACTAAGGAATAGATAGATGAACCAGAGCCATGAAACCCTTTAATAGATCACCATGCAATAATTAGGTGATGATTTTTAAATAGTTTCTTCTTTTTCTTGCTTTCCCAATTTTTCTTTTTACCTGTGTCCAAACTCTTAATGAAAACCTTTTTTGTCTTTTTTTTTTCAATTTCTAGGTGATAAATAGAGAATATTTAATATATAATTTTCAGAAATATAACAGACTTCATTGACTAATATAGCCATTACCTATAAATGCTGCCATTCATTGAGTTGAACATTTTCAGAATGTCCTGTAATGAACTAACCCAGACCATGCGATTACGTTTTCCTATTATCCCCTTCAATTAGCACTTCCCTCTTCTACTAATCACTTTCTCATTTGTTGTATCAGGGGGCTGAACTAGATGACTTCATGGGTTTTTTTCCCAAACCCCAAATGTTATGGGCTACGCTGGCCATAGTTATGACTGTGCTATTATGTTAAAATAATAATAATAATAATAGAATTGCACAGTAAAGGCAGAAATAAAAAAAAATGTAAAGTAATGTTCATTTTTTTTTCCCCATTATACTTTGCCCCTGAGCTCACTAATTTTTTTAATCATAGTTCCTGACCCGAATTTGGGGAGTCAGTCAGGAAAGCCTACATTAGTATTTGAAAGAAAGTAGGAGATGGGAGAAATTTTGTTTCAGGCAGAGGAAAGGTTACTGGTTTGATGTGCTGGAGTGGAGGATAGAGTGTCAGGGGTTCGATGAATAATCAGAGGGGCACAGAGCATGGCATGCTTTGTAAATGATGTTAAATGGATTAAAATTATCCTATGACCAGCAGAAAGTCATTCCAGCTGAGAAGTGACATGCTCCCGCCTCTCCCCTGGGAGTTGTATACAGTCCCATGGACAGATGCAGAGACCTTTTCTGAGGAATTGTTGAATCTGGTTGGATCCTCCCCTGCCTAATTTGGGTGTTGGTTTAGAAGTAGCTTGTTTCCTAGCTGAATGAGGAGGTGAAAATAAACTGGACATCAGCAAATCATTTTGTTGATTTAGCTCTGAAGGGATCCTAAAGAGAGCTTTGTGAAGTTTCTAAAGGAAAAGATTTCTTTTTCTTTCTTTTTCTTTTTTTCTTTCTGGATGTGTGAGTGAAGTTACATATACTTGGCTCACCTGCCAGTTTCTGGATCTAACCCCAATGTGGGAACTGGGTCCTTAGCTAAGGATAAGGTTAGAGACAGGGAAGGCAGAATCAGAGTGGGCTGGAAGCCATCTTACAGTGGGGCTTGTCAGGTCACCTGTCACTTCCCGGGCCATGTTGCAAGGCAGTTTCCATCCAATAAAGCAGACCATTGTCAACTCCTATATAACTCACTCTGGCGAGTTTAATTTCTGAGACTCTAAGTAAGGTTTGTAAGGGTTTCTTTTGTTTTAGTTTTGCCTCAGTACTACTTAGACATAAACAACAAAAGCCTGAGACTAGCTGAGGAAAGCTGCTGCTTCTTCTTCACTAATGTGTTCTTTTGGGGTTGTTGTGATGGGTCCATAATCAAAGGAGCGAGACTGATACAAAGCAAAGGTCAAGCAAAGCTTCATTTTGCGCCAAGCATTGAGAATCAAATCCACCAGATGGCGCCGCCTCTTACAGAGAGGGTGACCCCTCCCTACCTTACCGACTACCTTTTAAAGGGCAAGGGCCATGTGGTTGAGCCTGGCCACACAGGCTCACAGAGGTGGCCAGTGAGATTGCAACACACAGAGAAAGCTGCACAGTCATGCTAGGTCATGCACAAGTTACCAACTGAATCACAATTTACCCTATAGTAGATATTTGAACTAGCCTATCACCTTGGTCAGAATTGGCACCCAAAAGGCCCCCAAAAGGCGGGGCCCACACTCCTTGGTAGTTAGGGAGACAGTATGTGTGCCCCACTGATTGGATGTCTCCACCTGGCCTGACCCGCCCTTGTATTTGGGCTTTGTTACCTGGAACTGGTTTCCTGGAGTTGCTATTAAGTAAGTCCCCTGGCGGTTGGGTGGGGGTTGGGGGAGCGGTTTAAGTTTTACTGCATAAACAACAAAATGACTGTTCCACCAGGATAAAGCTGCTTTGGCTAAATAGGCCCTTACAGTTGATCTGTTTTTAAACACCCTTCTCCCTCCACCATTCCCCAAGCTGCCAACAGCCATTCCCACTGACACACACAAAAACCTATGTCTGAAAGCCCTCTCTGCCTGTCTTCTTCATCCATTAGACTTCCATACTTTGATAGAAAATTTTTGCTTTTTATTGAAATTTCTCTTTTAGGGCACTATCACAGCCTACAATTTAGGCTTCATGTTTTAGCTAATTTTTTTTATCATTATATTAAATATTTGATATGGATAAAATACATACATGCATATGTTCTGATTAATACAGATAACTATTTCTATTTTAGTCCATTAACATAAAACCTTACCAAATTAAATGCATTGTTAAAAGTTACTCGGATGGGGCGCCTGGGTGGCTCAGTGGGTTAAGCCGCTGCCTTCGGCTCAGGTCATGATCTCAGGGTCCTGGGATCGAGTCCCATATCGGGCTCTCTGCTCAGCAGGGAGCCTGCTTCCTCCTCTCTCTCTCTCTCTCTGCCTGCCTCTCTACCTACTTGTGATCTCTCTCTGTCAAATAAATAAATAAAATATTAAAAAAAAAAAAAGTTACTCGATGTATGGATTGCTGTGCTAAAATTAGAAAGTGGTAGTTGCTTGTTTCAATCAGGATTTATAGAGCAAAGGAAGTCAGTATAAAGTGTTTCCATAACAAAACACAAAGCTTTAACCTCTTTAAAGATTTTCCTCTCCCTCCACACCCCACCCCCATCTACTTCAGTTGTTTAGAAGGTTAGGTATATTGACAAATTAGTAATTCACCCACATCAACCAGTCTTCAACCCTAAAACTGTGGAAAATCTTTGAAGAAAAAAATGAAAGGAAATGTCTTATCAGTCTTGGTCCTTGAATAAGGATTGGTGAGAGGAAAGGGAGAAATGAGATCATAATTTGTTGCAGTTCTATGATCCCAGAGCTGAACTTGGATTCATTTCAGGTAGCTTAAATGCAATTGTTGAACAGAATTGGGTTATACATTTTATTCACTGACCTGAAGTTCACCACTGATGCATTAACTAAGGATAGATTTAGGCTATCTTTGTGAAAATTTGAACCTCTTTCTCTAGAATGGGTTGATCAAATTTACCCATGAGGAAGAAAGATTAGAGACAATCGAAAGCCTTGCAGTCTCTCAGTTTTGCTAATGGAAAGCAAACTACTATAATTACTATAATCAGCATTGAAATCATTCACTTTGAATTCCACAAACTGTTCCCCTAACTCAATTTAGTGACAATCAATGACTTCTTCACTTACACTTAGACTGTCACCTGAATATAACTGGCTGTATGTAGGGCCAGTCTCTGCATGGTGTCTCCTTCAAAGATATATCCTACAGCCATGAATAGTGTAGATGGTTATCATAGGTCTACTTTAATGGTCTGACATAGGGATTTTCATGATGTGCCATGAAAGCTTCCTAAAAATCCTCTTCCTCTGTCTCCATCAGTTTCCCACTCGTAATAGCTGCATAAACACTCTCCCTCTTTTGCCCTGTGGTCCCCTTAAGACCCCTCTTGGCCTCACATTCATTTATTTTTCCACATAGCCCAAACCCCTGTTGGGTACCTGTGAGCCTCCTCACTGAATTCAACCCTCAGGAAGTGCAGTTTTCTTTTCAGAATATTTTCTCTTGGATTTTCTTCTTTCCATACTCTCTTTCTTTCTCCTAACATGATCAGAATTTCTCTCAGGAGCCACTGAGGGCATTGTGAGGCTGACTCTGTTTCCTTCAAAGTCCTTTCTTTCTACCAGCCTAGGTGCTTATAAATTTGGAAAAGGGGGAAAAGGAGCTCAACATTACTGTGTTTGGATTTATTTCTCTATTCACCTGGATGCATGAAAGTATCTTCTGAAATATGGGTCCGATGTTGCTTTGCCTTCATTGTCTCAAGGGGGTACTGTGCAACTAGATTTCCTTCACTGTACAAAGCAATGCAAACTGGAGCCATCCCTAAAACTCAAATCCTAGAATCCGTTTTCTCAGTAATCCCAGAACATTTCTAGTTTCCGGAATGTTCCTTGTGAACATTCTGAATATTCTGCTATATAGAAGACAAAATTCAAGGTATAATATTTGAATCAGAGAGGTTTCCTTATTGGGCTTTGGGAAACTCCCTGGTCTCTGGCCACCATATTCTGCTGGTCCAAATGCCAGCTCCAAAATGTTGAGACATGCCTGCCTTATTGTCTGTACCTCAAATGATCTGAGCATCATTGGATTCATGAGTCCCAGAGTCCCTGTGTGACTCAGCTGGTTAAGTGTCTGCCTTCGGCTCAGGTCATGATCTCAAGGTCCTGAAATTGAGCCCACTTCAGGCTCCATGCTCAGTGAGGCATCTGCTTCTCCTTCTACCCCTCTCCCCCTGCTCATCATCATCTCTCTCTCTCTCGAAAAAAAAAAAAAAAAGGTACAGATCTATATACAGATATACTATATAAATATATATGTACTATATAGCTATATATATATACTATATAGATTTATCTCTCTATATAGAGGTAGATATATATATAGATATATATTCATGAGTTCATGAATCTCTGTAGTAGGGTTCATGTGCATGGTCATTTGGTCTATTGGCTGTAAGTCCACTATAACCTGAACTTGTAATATACAGGTGCTTCTGATCCTGCCATCTGTTCGTACTTTTCCCTAGTGGATGTCTTGTTTTTAAACATTTATAAAGAGATTACCACATACCCAGAAAATGCCATTCTGGTGTTTGCACTCAGCTCAGATTCTTTTGTATATTCATGTTCTCCAGGGTGGTGAGCCTGACTGCCATTAGATGGTGGTTTTGATGGATCTGTGTCCACAAATATTACCTAATGCCCTTTGCTATAGATCAGGAGTCATAACTTCAAATGCTTACAAGAGCAATACAATAACAGAAGCAAATTAGAGGGGCTACATAGGACAAACTGTCCTCCTAAGGGCAAGGTGTGATTTCTCACTTTTCATAGAGACATGATTACAAGTAAATATTTCTCTATTTAATATCAATAATAATAATAATAAATAATACAAGAATGATGTCATTGACAATTGATGACATTATTCCCATTGGCCCTCACAGTTCCGTCATGCCCCCTAGAAAAGAACATTTTCCAAGAGGAAAATGGCTTGAACTAGTGATTACTAAGGTCCCTTTAATTTGAAATCCAACAGTAGCAATCAATCACTTGGGGAGTGTGCCAGGCCAATGGAGCAGGTCAGAAGATATATATCAACCTCTCCATTTTGAGAAAGGATTCCAGTGTCACAGGAAATTTGGACTTACCCAAGAACCACTTTCCAGATAGCTATACCATGTTTTGAGTTCCTTCTTTTTTGTGAATTTGTGTAACATTATTCAAGTCCAATCCTCTAGCACCTAAAGAAGCTGGAACATCCTATTCCATGAATAAAGCACTCTCCCCAGATTGTCATTTCAATCTAGACTAGTGTCTATAATGTCCTTTTGTCTTCTCATTGGTATTGTGCTTGTGTCTGATCCTTTTTCACCTTTTGGCACTACATTTTTTTATTTCTAATAATTTAGCTGCTCATAGGGTTCAGTTGTGTGGTATGATTGGATTCAGGTGGACTCAGGAACTATGCAAGTTATTCAGGAAGCATCAATAAATAAGAGAGATGTTTGCTTTTTTTTTTTTTTTTTTAAGAGTTAAGACATGAAAATTTTATGAAGTACAGTAAATAGAAAGCTTCCCAAATACCTTTCTAAGCCATCTCTTCCCCTATCCTCCCATTGAAGGGAATGGCTACATGTAAAAATCATCATCCCCACCATCATCATCTCTCTCCCTCATGCTTACAGTCACAGTCCTATCATCACTAAGCTGTTCTCCATCTTTCTATTTTCCCTGTCTCAGCCCCATGCCCTTGCTTACACGTATGTAGCCCCTTAGACTAACACAAGACCTACTCATTCCACTGTGCTCTGCGCCCAGAAAGATTAGTTCATCCCATTCTAATAATTTCAGTTGAGATTTTTTCTCCTTGGAAGGTTGTTAAATACAGTTCTCTACCTCATTATAAGAAATTATGCATTAGTTTAAAAAAATGAATAAGGAGAAAGATCGAGTTTTTGACATATCTTTTCAAGCTATTCTCTGGGTTGCATATCTACTTTATAAATGCCTGCTTCCGTATTTGCCAGTAATAAACCAGCCACCAAATCCCAAAAGATCTTGAAAAATATACCATGCCATGAGACTTAGAATAAAACAAGAAAGCTCTCTTTCTAGGTGTCAAGAAGTGAGTGCTAAGTCATCTAGAGTTTTCTGTTTTAGAAAGCAAGACAGTTGGACATAAATTAAATCTCCTATCTTTGTTGCAGTCATAGAAAGAAACTGTTCCTGGGTATGAGGATTTATTATTCATTGGTGAATGTCACTTTTTTAAAGCTACTGAACTCGACTCTTATAGACTGAAAGATGAGAAGGATTTATTTACAGACCAAAAATGAGAGTTGGGTTAAAATGTATTTGATATTTTGTTATAAGTACATACCATTTACTTTTAAAAATCTAATGTTTCTTAATACTTTAAAATTATTATTATTTAACTATTTAGGGAAAAATAAGTTAAACATTCTAAAAATTGTATGCTTTATTAAATTTCATTTTATTAAATGTACCACTCAGACTCATTTTAGGCTCTCTTCCTGGTTTCTCCTCACCTCAATGATCTCTGTATGTTCCAGAGCTAGGACTTGAATATTTTCCCCCTCTCTATTTCTACTCATTCTATGCGTAATTGTCACCCAGTCTCTAACATTAAATAATATCTGTGTGCTGATGTCTCTCAAATTTACATCACCAGTCTAGTTCCTTGCCCTGAAGTCCAGAGTCTTACATTCAACTTCCTACTCAACATCTCCCCATAATGTTTAATAGGCATCTCAAACTTAACCTGTCCAAAACTGATCTGCTCTCCCTCTGTCACTCCAAACTTGATACTGTCACAGACTTTCACCATCATCATTAATAGCACTCCATTCTTCCAGTAATTCAGACCAAAACTCTTGGAGTAATTTCTGATACCTTTCTTTCTGTTATAACCATACACAGTCCATCAGGAAAAAACATGTTAGTTCTACCTTTGAAATATATTCAGAACTCATCTAGTTCTTACTTCCTCCTCTGCTGACATCCTGGTCCCAGAAACCATCCTCTCTGGCCCAAATTACTGCAAAAGCCTCCTAACTGGTCTCACTGTTTCTCCCCTTGTCCCTATTCAGTTCTGTAGAAATAATTTGTTGTCCCAGTCACCTGTGCCCATTGATTAATATCTTCTTAGTCATTTCTCCACTGGGACTCAGAAGGGTTCTGATGCATGTACACTATCTGTATCTCTCTTTATTTTTACCTGGGTTTTAACTCCCCTGCTCTCTCTTCTATAGCTAGCAATGCCCTCTTTGATCTAAAGCAATCCCTTCAACAAAAATGGAAATAGAATATTGGCCTTCTGGATTACATGGTCATGTTCTTGAATATAATTAGGATATAATACATTCATTGGTCTGCTTTATAGATAAAGAGGATTACATTTAATGAAATACACTGGAAGAGTCAGATGAATGCTATTGGCTCAAAGCTGTTGATTTAATTAAGACACTAAGTTAAGACTAACTGAAAGAGAAGTTCCCCTTCCTTGTGGAGACTCATAATATCCAATAATATTATAATTGTAACTTTCCGGGCTGACATGAAAAACTTTGGGAGCAAAATGACTGACAAAGTATAGAGGAAAATTTTCTTATTGCTTTGGTATTGGTAACTTAGATACCCAGCTAAGGAGAAAAAATTCTCAATACCCAATATATAAAATAATAACAATAATAAATCGAAGTCCAGATGCCCCTTTCATGGCTAATTGTGTTCTAACTGATTCATCTCTCTCAATCATAATCTCAGGTACCCAACCTCCGATTTATATAAGCAGCAAAAAGAAAGGGAAATCAAGATCTAGATCTATCTACCTATCTGTCATCTACTTACCTGTCAATCTATCTGAAACCATTGAAGTCAAAGTTATTCAGTTTTTCATTTATCTCCCTATAGGAAGGAGGATACTAGTCTTTTTCTCTGCAAGCCAACCTGAGGGGGAGGGCTTCAGAAGAATCCTTCATAGAGAATGGAGTTGTCTGGCAGAAAGAGGAATGAGAATCCCCAGATAGATATTTGATTATACAGTGTAGTAGTTGCTGATCTGTCTTCTGTGCTTATTGAGCAAGAGGAGGAAAATTGGTGAAAATTGACAGGTTGAAAAGAAGGAGAACTGTCTAATTCAAACAATTTGGCAAGTCAGTGATGTGAATTTCCTATGTATCAAATGAATACCAAAGAAGGTACCTGAGCCTGACCACCAAGTGGTGGTGACCACCAAGTCACCCTTAATCTGCTCTTGGGCTTTCCAAAAGACTCATTTATTATCATGGAGAGCAAACATTTTCCATATCCAACAAATGGAAAGCATTAGGGAAGAGTCAGGGGTAATGAGGGATATAGCAATAGCCAGGAAAGGACTGACAACACAATCTGTCCCATCCCAGCCCTAAAAGACCACAGGCAAGAAGACATAAAAGAAAGAGGAAGGAGATAAGATGGGGGGAGACTATTCTAAATACTGAAGTGAATAGAGGAATGAATCAGCAAGTACAAGTCCTCCAGCAGCACACTCTTCCCCATTCTCCAAGCCTCTCAGCCAATGCTCAAGGAGGTACCTTGGGTAGATGTGTGGAGAGAATAAGATAAAAAAAAAAAATTCGTTTTGGACTGGACCAAGTTTTTTTAGTCCTGAAAGTGATGAGAAGATTAGAGGATCTGTTAAACATTTATTTAAGGAGATGGAGATTTGGGAGTACAGTTTTGAAGGCAATCATCGGAAGGAAGGAAGGAAGGAAGGAAAGGAAGGAAGGGGGAAGGTAAGAAGGGAAGGAAAGAAGGAAGAGAGGGAGGGAGGGATGGAAGGAAAGAAGAAAGGAAGGGAGGAAGGAAGGCAGGGAGGCAGGCGGGAAGGAATATAAGAAGGAAATGATAAAAAGAAACCCATTTCTGTTTTTGTTCCATCAATTTCAGAATGTACATAAAATGTGTACTCAAGCAAGAATTTCTTTGCCCTCAGCAGAGAACTCTCTGCATAACCATGGCTAATTATTTTTCCTACCTCTCTAATGGGATATCTGAGAAAATTCCTTGAGTGAATGGAATAGGACTGAAGTCCCTGGAGAACCCTTTGGAGACAAGGCTGGATCAACATGCCTGATGAACTTTCCCTTTGAGGATAAGGGGTTTTCTCTTGAACTCAATTAGTCTCAAAGGATTGGAAACCCTTCTCATTCACAGACATTGCATTCTCTTTGGAGGCAGTTCTTCTGAGGGAGCAATTAGAGTAACAGTCTGATGCAGAGATCAGAATGTATTTGTGGTTCTCCTTGAGAAAATGTGTATGCATCTAAAAATAGACCCCACTTTTAATTACATGTTTATGTAGTATTAAATTCCATTCTCCTAGAGATCTACCATAGGGAAGCTGATACAGTAGCAATCTGCGGGGTTTTCTCCCACTCTCTGCAGAGCTGAGTCTGGGAGAAGGGATGAAGGGGTTATGGAGATGAAAGATGGCGCAGAGCTGTGATCATTTCTCTGTAACCCTGGCCCTTTAATTTGTGTGTTTCTGGCTTCCTCTTTTTATCCTAGATTCAGACCTGACACATTTCTCATAATTTTCTTTGAAAAATCATCCAGTGTGCTGATGTTAAAGAGAGTCTGTGATTACTTACCACACCTATCCATAAAGCAAGTTCAAAAAGGAGGGACAAGGATAGAACCCTCCTTGTTTGATAATCCCTGAGATGATATCTGAATTTTATCATGTCAGCTCCCCAGAAAGGCTATCTATCAGAAGGAATGTTAGAATGCTCACTTTTTTAATTCACTTACAGCCAAACCCCTGAGATCAAACTCAGCTCTTCCCATCCCCAACTCCCCTCTGAGCACCTAACTGCCACTTCTCAGATGAAAGAGCATCTCCCACTGTGGAACACTAGAATTCCATAGCATTTTTATTCAAGGGAATTTTATCTGAATACAGTCTGAAGCACTTTTGACTCTTTCATACAGGTCTTAAAACATACTGGGTATTTTGAATTTGTCCCTTCTACTTAAAGTAACACAGAAATGAGTCAGCACTCCAACGCAAATTATTTATAACAGACTTTCTTCAGACCTTAGAAAAATAAAAATAGATAAATGAACTATGTCTACTTTATATTTATCAGGTATGCCCTCTTTTTATTGATAAAAATGGGGGGGTTTAAACACAACAATCTGTATTTCAGTAACAGATGCAAATTGTGTCTTTATCTCAGGAACCTGAGATATTATCCAGGAGAATCTTGAAGCTACAGACTAGCCATATCTTAGGTTTTGTTAGTGTGGTCTATGGGCTAACAGCAGCAAAATGGCCTGTGAGGTCAGGGGGTGGTGAGGGTTTGTTAACAGTGCAGCTTTCTGGATCCCACCTAAGAACTACTAGAAGTGCGTTCTGGAAATCTGCATTTTAGCAAGTTCCCAGATGCTCACTAGGTTTAAAAGTCTTCAAAAGCAGTTATGACTGCATAAAACCAAAAAGTCCTGTCCTTCCTCCACAAACTATAAGCTTCCAAAACAAAGAACTACTTGACTTTCCCTCCTACTGGTTCATGTTTCTCACTTCCTGTCTCTGTTCTCTGTCCAACTCCTCTTATCTTCTATTCATTTTTTTTTTAATTTAAATTTACTTCTGACAAAATCACCTCCAAGAACTCCTTCCTAATGTCTCTAGGATGTTACTTGTGACTTCCCTGTGTTTCCAGACAGTCTATCAAGTTCAAGCGTGTACTTGTTCTGCATGTTAGCTATTCCTATATTCTGTGTAGAGTGGGTGTCTTTTGAGGGCAGAAAAAATGTCCTATAGGTTTATTTTTTTTTTAATTTCAGGACCTAGCAGAGTATCTTATATATAGCAGAAACTATATATGAGATGGATTAACAGAAGGAAATAAAACAAAGTTTTATTACATGCTCAAGGAGGCCCTAAAGAAATGAGCAAGACTGATTATGTACTTTTTATGCAAAGATTCTTTGAGGAATTGACAGGACAAAGAAAAACTTGGGAGCTTCAATTGATATGAAATTCTAGCCAGATTTTAGACCACAATAGTAAGGCAGCAAACGAAATAACAAGGGTTTTTTACTCAGCCTCCTTGGCTCTTAATTTCCCATCTCTGGTGTTAAGGATATCTCTCTACCTTCTGGTACGGGAAAGGTACCTTTCATGTGAGAGATTTATTTCCGGCTTTCAAGGGGACAGAGAAGGATCTGGATGCCCATTTTGTACAGGTTTTCTCTTAAGTAACATGTATTTAAAATAATCAATATGCAAAGTGGTCCATCTTAGGGAGGCTGGCCTTGGCCCCACCTATGCAAATTATTTAAATTCTTATGTTTATCATGTTCTTATCTATAATAATAGTATGAAAGTGGCTGGACTTTTTTTTTTTGAGCATTATATAAAATAATCCAAGGGACTTTTCACATAGTTCCTGGCACATAGGAAATATTCAATAAATGTTAATTGGTTAAAGTAATACAAATACCACATAGACACATACCTGACACACAATTGTTTACTGCATGACTGACATACAAATGAGTAAATGATGAATAAGTGAATGAATGAATGAATGAATGGGATTTTGAAAGTAGCTTGTCTGGTCTTGATCTTCTTTCTGTTTTGTTTATATTCCAGTTTCCCTTATTCAGGAAAGCTTAGTTATTGTCTTACAGAACTCTGTTAAACTGTGTTGCCTTTATCCCTGGAGGTACACAATGTTATTTTAGTTGTTAAATGTTTAAGTATTTATTACATTTTAATAGCTGCATATTTATTTTTAGACATTTGGGGAAAAATATAAGTCCTACATAAGCACTACGATTTCATAGTCATTTTTATTTAGAGTAAGTTTAAAAAAGTCATTGAAGTTAAAATATAAGTAATCTATTTAAGAAAATTATTAATTTAATGTAAGAAGTATATGCATATGACATAGTTGTAAGGTTTAAGCCACTAACTTTTTTTTCCTTTTACAGTTAAATTTCTCTTTATAAATTCAAATATTTGCTACTAATATTATTATTAGTGTTGTAGTTTTAGAATATAAATGAGGTTCGGTGGGGTGAGGTTTGGAGCCCATGACCAAGAAAGAATTCTTGAGACATCTTTGGTGCAAAGTAGTGGTTTATTAAAGCACAGGGACAGGACCCATGGGCATAAAGAGATGCTGCATTGGGCTTGTGAGAGGCAGTGGGTTATATACTGTGAGGTTAGGGGAGGTAAGGAAAAAGGGAGGTTTCAAAAGAACTTTCATATGCTGAAGAGGACCTACATGATCCCTGAGGCCTTGAGGCCTTGAGGTCTTGCCATTATCAGGTTGAGATTGTTTATCCCCTCTAGCAAGGTATTAACATAAAATGGGAGATTACTGGAAGAATGTCACACCTGTCCCACCCAGGAGTGAAAGGAAGATTGTAGGGTGTCAACTTCTGCTTTGGTCTCAGCTTGCCTTCTGTTCCTGTCAATAGTTCTTTGTTCAAAAGCTCATGCTCTTTCTCTTTTTTCCTGTATTCTATACTGCTTTCTGCTTTGGGCAGATTTCTACACCTCTTTTCTCTACATTTGACCTTGCCTTATTTTTTTCTTGCATTTTGCCCACTCCATACTCTGCTGCTGTTGCTACACTATGGCTTGTCCCTGTGCACAATTCCCTGCCACGTGCCTGCTAGTCGCTGTGACCACGAGGCTTTTCCCAGCGGACCTCCACTGACCATCTGTCTCTTCTCTTAGGTTTCACATCCTGTTGGGGAGTCTGTTCCCATACTTTTGGAATGATAAATTTGGACAGTTTCAACGCTATATGAGAGAGAAAGGAGCTGCTTCAGAATATGTTATAAGTAGGGTCACCTTCAGGGAAGTCCTTTCAGAGAACAATCAGTAACCACATTTTTATGTTCTCCTTTGTTCTAAGGGCCCCTCCTAACTGCCTCCCTCACACTTCAGATGGAGGGACCAGCTAAAATGCTTCTGGGTACTTTACTTCTTAATCCTTTATGGCCTATTACTCAGTTGCTAGTTTTATGACTGATTACCTCTTTTAATGAGAATTAGACTGAAGTGCACAAATACTTGTCTAAAACAATATGAGTCCATGACATATTAAGGATTTCTGTCAGAGATTTTCCATATTTCCGGGACCTTCTCTAAGATACTCTCTATTCTATCTTTTAAAATATGGTAATTTAAGTGGCTATTATGCACATAATTTTATTTTTGAAATACATAATAACCCTACAGGAAACCTAATTATGAGTCATTGTAACAAAGAGGAGTAAATAATCCGCATGAAAATAGTCTCCTTTGAAAGCTTTTTAGGAAACAAAATGAAATTCTACGAAGGAAGAAAATCTAATTTTATATGACAGAGTTTTTTTGGTTTTTTTTTTTTTTTGCATGCAAATAACACATTTTGGCAATTTCACATAAAAATATTTCTCTTAACTGGATATTTGTAGTAATGTGTGATTCCTAGGCCAATTTATAAATATTTCCTATTCTGTTTGGGTTACATCAAATTATTTTAAAAATGCCAATGAATAAAAATAGTGTCTGGAGCAATAGCTTTTAAAAATTTTGCAAGGTAAAACAGAAAGAAACAAGTAAGCAACACAGAATATAAACACATGGGATAAAGTTTAAATGGAGTGATTTAGAGAAAATAAAAATATAACAGGGAATCATCAAGAATGGTCTCTATTATGTTGGAAAGTTAATACAGTATACATTTGATCTTTTTCTTTTTTCTTTCCTGAATAATTTTCAGTAATTAAATACTCTTTGCTCCATTTTTGTTTTCCGTATGTACTTCTGAAGGTACAGAGTAGGCTAAGGTAGCTGGGCTGCAGAGTCAAGTAGGTAAGTTCAGAATCTACGCTAGAGTTGAAACTAGATTATGCAGTACCTTATTAGTCAACACAGAAAGAAGCCATTGAAGGATATGGTCTGATTTGTGGTTGAAAAAAAAAAAACCTCTGGCTATAGTATGAAGGATAGTTAGTGTGGATGAAAAGACCAGTTAAAAGGGTCACCTGGGTGACTCAGTCAATGAAACATCTGCCTTCAGCTCAGGTCATGATCTCAGGGTCCTAGAATCGAGTCTCACATGAGGTCCTCTGCTCAGTGGGAGTCAGCTTCTCCCTCTCATTCTCCCTCCCTCCCCCTACCTTCAAATAAATAAACAAAATCTTAAAAAAAAAAAAAAAGGAAAGATGAAGGTTTGTTGGAAGGATGAGATGATGATATGATAATTTAACGAAGATGGTGGCTATAGAGATGGAGAAACAAGAGTGAGCTTGAGGATGGCCTGGATATGGGATTACATGAAAAAGATTATGGAAATATGAAAGATACTTACCTCTAGCTTCCTGGCTTATATAACTCCATGGTTGGTGATTTCATTTACCAATACTGGGAAATAATGGGAGAAGACCCATTTTGAGGTCCTGTTTTATAAAAAAATAACTGGAAAGTACTTTTAAAATTTAGTAAGCCTTGTGAGCCTTGGGGAGTTGCTCTTCTCTGGACTTGGTTTATTCATCTCCAAAATGAGGTGTTTACACCAAAAGACCTAATCAGTACCTACTGGAATTACAATGTTGTCATTACGATTTCAATTGTGTGTATATTTAGAGAAAAGCAGAAAATTATATACTGGAAGCGATAAGCTGAAGATTTGAATCTAATGTTAAAGGAAAAGGGATCAAAATAGATGTCTAGGAAAGGGAATGGTATAATGAAACTGTAATTTGAAGAATATTATTCTGACAGCTGGACTGAAGCAGGAGAGAAATCAACGGATGGGATATCAGAAAAGAGGCTGAATCAATGAAGGCCCAAATTGTAGTAGGAACTCTAGAATAAGGAAGATTAGAGCTTTAGACAGTGTGTAGAATGAATTAGCAGTATCTGCTAATGTAAGCCAGAAAATAAAAGAGAGAAACTAAAACTGACAATTTACATTGTTTTCAAGCCTTGAAAATGAAAATGGAGACACAAGAATGCATGGAAGGGATATTTTAGGACACTTGAAGATGATCTGACACGCTGTGTGGATAGCAAAGCCATATTTCAGAAAGTAAATTACTCTTTCTAAGGAAAATTATCACTCAGTAATAGGACCAGATGTAGCTTTACCTTCAAAACATTATTAAATAACGTTTTAAAAGGACGTGCAGAAATTCATTTAAAAATTATAGTTGGTACTAATAATAATCTCTACTACTTATTCTAAAACTTCCGTTCTTACTTGTTCTCTGATTTCATATTTTCAGCTCCATGTGGTGGCCATTTTTCAGCTCCCAGTGGATTGATTCTCTCCCCGGGATGGCCAGGATACTACAAAGACTCTTTGAATTGTGAGTGGGTGATTGAAGCTGAACCTGGACACTCTATCAAAATTACATTTGAAAGGTCTCTACAAATATTTTTCTACCTTTAAAAAACTACAGATTATCTAAAAGAATAGTTGGCATTATCCATTTTATTTACTAAATCAATGTATAATTTTAATGCAATAGTTGATTTCTGTGCCTTGAATGTTTCAGTTTGTCCCTTTGAACCTTTCAGGCTGCTTTCAAGTTAATTTTATATTTGTTTAATGTTCTGTCAGTACTATGGAGATATGCAAAATGGACCTTTTTTGCTTTATATACATATGCTTTATATGCATATGCTTTATATACATATATGCACTACTGAGATAAGAACATGTGATCTTTAACTTAATGAGTTTACTTGTCCTGATTTTAAAAGGCCTGTGTGTTCTGCTGTATTTTGAATGGCAAAGTGCTATAAACACATTTGCATTTATATTGTAATACAGCTTAAAACACTTAAACACACCACCTGCATATCTATACCCTCAAGTCCTTCAGAAAAATGGCTATGTCAAATTAATGTGTGTTAATGATTGGCCAGTTGAGCATTTTTTTCCTAGGAAAAATAGTTTTGTGATCAAATAATCTATGCCATGAAAGATTACAATATTAAATATTAAAAAGTTAAAAGACTAAAGCTTCCGGTCTGTGATTGGATCACTATTTACAAATTGAAATGGAAGTATGTATATAATTTCCTAATTATATTGTCAATTCCCATCATCTTTCAATCCCTTTATTTTAAAAAAGGAAACTTTATAAGCATTATATTCACATAGAAAATATAAACATAGCAGAATTATACTGATGATTGAATTTTACAAATATAACATGATCCTTCCCTAATACAAGAAGTTCTTCATTGAATTAATTTATCCATACTAGTGTTAAAACTCAAGAAGAAAACAAATTCTATTTGACAGCTGTAAAGTATTAAACATTTCACACGAGACCATCCTACCTTACTGTGGCCTATACAACTTTACTATAACTGAATTTGTATGCTATGGCTGTCTAATAAGATACCACAGGCCAAGTGGCTTAACCAACAGAAATCTATTTCCTCACAGTTCAGGAGGTTGGATGTCTGAGATGAAGATGTCAACAGGGTTATTTCTTCTGAGGCCTTTTTCCTTGACTTAGAGTTGGCTATCTTCTCCCTATATCTTCACCTGGTCTTCTCTCAGTGTATGTCTGTTGCTGAATTTTCTCTTCTTATAAGGAGATCAGTCATGCTGGACCACCTGTATGTTCTCATTTTACCTTAATTATATCTTTAAAGGACACTTCTCTAAATATAGGCACATTCTGTGGTACTAGGGGTTAGGACTTCACATATGAATTTTAGAGGGATATAATTCAGCCCATAACAATGACTTACACATTTTTTTTTAAGTTTATATTTAGAATACTTTGGCAGAGTTTTTTGTTATGATGTTGAAATCATACCCTTTATTCAATGATATAGCCTATGTTGCCATAGCAATTTTAGTGAAAAGCATATGATGTATTCAGAATAAAATCTTCATCACATAACAGTGTTCCATGAATGTGGGACCCAAATTAACCAAACTTACTTTAATTCTATTTGGTTTGGATTATGTAATATAACATAATAATATTGATTATATCATTTAATAATTTAAAATATTATATTTATTCATGTCAATGAGAAATTTATTGCATATTTAATTTGTTAAATTTGCATCACACTTGAAGGATTAGCATATTTTCCTATCATAACTGATTCATCTTAAATAAGTACATTATTATAGGTACAAGTACATAATTTTAATACTTCCTGTTTTGGACATAACATTATTCTGTGTGAGGTATTATGATGTTAAGACAATTGAAAATGTATTACACTCCCATACTTTATAACATCTGTCACCCATATATTTCTTACCGTATCATTACCCTTCAATATCTAAATAAAAATACTTGAGCCTCATCTTATATGCAGAGGAAAGTGGGGGCTCTCCTTAAATTTCAGAACTTCTGGGCTGCATTTGTTTACTCCTGGCTCTGAAATCCTGCTCTTAGCCTCATCTCAGTTGTGAGCTCTGGAAGCTGCTACCCTCCTCAACTCCTTATGCGGCTCCTTATTTGTATCACTGTCCGTCCTTCTCACAAAAACCTTAATACAGAGGATAACCAAAGAGGATTACTGCACTGTCTTAAATTTTTCCTGGTAATCCCCATCTCAGGAATGATTGTGTGTATCTCTCCAGTGCCCTCTCTTATCCCAGACTCTTCACTGCCTCTGGCCTTGTCCACACCCAGGATCTTCAACCCTTCTTCTTCTACCTCTCAGTACTCCTTCCAGTATAAAGCAGGGTAAACTTCTACTCTTACTTTATTATGCAGAGCAGTTTAACTGTTTGTTTCTGTGAGCTTCCAAGTGGGTGATGTTGGGGATTGGGACCTGGGGTGGATTTTGTTTTTCTTTACAAACTTGCAAATTTAGATTTTGTTCCTTAATCAAAGATTAGTGTTCTCCTAAGAATTCACTGTTTCTCCACCTCCCAGCTGACTCCAGTGGTAGACAACTTTAAAAATAGCTCATTTTCATTATTTTATATTCAGTTTAAAGCCACACATAAGCATAAAATGGTATCACTAGAAAATTAGTTTAAGTTGTATTAGCACAAAGTGCATTGTTTTATGAAAAAAGCATCTCCTGGTTTGCTAATGAGAGTCATTAACCATCATGAAATAAATAAATAACACATGATATCTCTGAGCCCTAAGTAGGTGATCTAGAGTTGCCAACTCAAGAAGCAGATTGCAAAGCAGTGCTTATCATTCATAGCACCGCACTTGTGACTTTTGATTTTATACTTCTGTCTGAAGACACATTTTCTCTGTCCAAAGTTTTTAATATGTATGTTCTATCCCTACTAATAGGCAGTTACATGGGTCTCTTTGCTGCTTGCTTATTGTGGGCAGATATCTTCAGAATTCTCTAAAGTGAATTAATGTACATTCTATAACCTATATTCTAAGTTAAACCATCCCAGACTTCCCTTCCTGATTTTAAACAAACAAACAAACAAACAAACAAAAAAACTCAGCAATTTTTATAAACTGTAATGCCAGTTAAATAGACAAAAATCCCATTTAATTTTGATAAGTATACTTACTTAGCACTTTTTTTTTTTTTTTTTTTAAAGATTTTATTTATTTATTTGACAGAGAGAAATTACAAGTACACTGAGAGGCAGGCAGAGAGAGAGAGAAGGAAGCAGGCTCCCTGCAGAGCAGAGAGCCCGATGTGGGACTCGATCCCAGGACCCTGAGATCATGACCTGAGCCGAAGGCAGCGGCTTAACCCACTGAGCCACCCAGGCGCCCTACTTAGCACTTTTTATGCTGCTACTTTCTTATTCTCTTATCTGCTTACTGTGACACAAATCCTTTAAGGTAGGATGTAAGCAAGAGTCACACTGAAAAGTGATTTTCAATGCTAGACTTTGTGCACAGCAACAATAAACAGTTCTGTAGGTCAGCCAGAACAGGCCTGCGGTGAGAAATGATTCCCAGAGTCCAAAGATTTTGTCTTCTTCCTTTGAGCACCACGGAGCCAGACTTGTCAACTGTGCCTCTTTTCTTAATCCCTAAGTCACCCTCTGAAGCAAATTATGAACCTCCTTCACCTGCTTGATACCAATGATACCGATGTGTGTATGTATATATATACACACATACATACACACACGTATATATGAAACTATTCCTTGTTAATTAACTCAAACATGGGAAGAATCAAAAGTTAGAAATTCATTAAGAATTATATTGATGTTATTTTCACTATTTTAGAATAGACAGGGCATAGCTATATTGGTATATTTCTTTTGAATTCTACTTTTTATAACTAAAATTAATGAAGTCTCTGTTCTTAAAAAAATGTTCTCAATGGAAAAGTATGGGGGCTTGAGTCCTCTATCTACCTTTCCCTCCTATATACACACACATAACACACACACACACCCCCATAAGATTCTTGAGTTGGAGCTATTTGAAAGGAAAATTATATAAATACCCTCCTACATTTCTTCTTTTCTAAAGATCCTTTAAGGGTATGAGATTTTGCTTTAGGCTTGTCCATATCCCATGTGTTTTGTCAGAAAATTGATTCCTTTAAAATAATAAACCTCTTAAAGAGCCATCACATGGTTAGGAGTAGCTCAGTCACAAAACAGTGAGCAAGGAACTTGCTCAAGTTAAAAAATAAACACGAGGTTTATCCATTAGGTTAGAGGTATAAAATAGTCACCTTGAAATTAGAAATGTGCACATCTGTCACTTCTTTGTTTACTGATCCTATAATATCTTTGTATTTCATTTCCCTTATAAGATTGTTTTAAAAATAAGATATCCTCTTTGAAGTATTGAATAAGAATTATGACTTGAAAAACCTAATTCCCTTCTGATTTCCAACCAAGCTCTTGTAAGAACACTGATTGCTAGCTCTTTAATAGTTTCTGTCATTCTGAGAATGCTTTTTCATAGAATTTGGTTCCAAATAAGGCATTGTGTTTTTTACTGAATTATGTCACTTGCTTTCTTGTGCCCAGAAATAATTTAAACTAATTGGGTTAAAATGAAATTTTAAGTAAATACTATAATGAAGATAGCATAGCCATTTTCCTATATTCTCAAATATAACAGTTGACTAGATTTAATCTACAGGGGTAAAAAGCAAAAACAAAAACAAACAAAAACTAAAAAACATCACAAATATATTAGCCACTATTTGGCTCCTTGAAATTGTCTCAAATACCTTAAGTCAATGAAATCTGAAGAAATTGAATTTCCTATCAAACACAAAGCAAAATAATAATGCCAAAGAACATATGTGGTTTTTAAACTGCTTATCTCTTACATAGCTGAAAAGTTTACAAGTCTTATTTTCAGACCTGCAGAGGAATTTTGCTTTGTTTCTTCCAACAGTTTCTCAATTTTCTCAATATTTGGCAGTTTCTAAATGAACTCATTTACTGTCAGGGACTGCCTCCAGCCGGCAAAGTCCCCGCCATTACAAGAAGGTGCTTGGCTCACTGCTAGCAAAACATGCTGCAAGTATACAATGAACTTTCTGGTGAAGCCCGCCTAAAGGAGGACATAGTTATTGGCTGTATCAAATTTAATCAGCATAGTAACAGGACTCTCATTGGCTCTCCCCATTGCTTGACCCCTTATTGGTCACCCTGCTGTATATAAGCTAAGGAAGTTGATTAAATAAACGGAAATGAAGCATTAACACCATACC